>NC_056735.1:1387446178-1387551178 GCF_019279795.1 Protopterus annectens | reverse complement strand
AAAGTGTGATAAGAGACTTAGGGACACAGGTGGACAGTAGTCTCACCTTCGATAACCACATCACCACAACAGTCAGGAAATCCTTCTATGTGGCACACCTCATCACTAAGGGCTTTTCATCCAGAAAAAAGGAGGTCATTGTCCCACTGTACTCATCCCTCATTAGACCCATTATAGAATAGAATGCCCTATTTGGCACGTACCCCTCAGGACATCTGCAACAACTGGAAAGGCCACAGAAATACCTCACTAAAAGAATCACAGGCCTAAAGCAGATGCCCTATGCTGACCGTCTAAAATAACTCCAGGTATACTCTTGTCGCATATCGTCTACTCAGAGGCGATCTGTGTTTAACATACAAGGCCATGTCAAACCCAGAGCTGTTGGACATGCTACATTTAAAGAAATCCCAATCCCTCAGAGCCACATGCTCTAGGGATCTAAACATTGTCATCACAATGAACAAAACATGCTGGAGGGATAGGTTCCTGAGCCAGAGACTCCCCAGACTCTGGAATAGACTCCCCATACATGTCAAGTAGAGCGCCTCTTTGACCCTCTTCAAAAGGAACCTTGACGACTAGATGGGAGATAGGAAATTTACCCCAGGGATCACATCAGTCACCCTGCTAGCATGGGTCCAGGGAAGTAAATATTATGGGAAGAAATAGCCAGGGAATTGTTATGGCTAGGCTGATATAGGCCCTAGGGCCGATAGCCTAGTACCAACCTATGAACTTAAAATGAAATATAATTTGAGCTATATCTTGAAATGCATTCTGACTGCACAATCAAACATTAAGACAGTTTCCCAACGTGGTCACCTGCGCTCTCTCTCTCTTTCTATTGCTCTACTTTAAAGTATAAGATTGCCATTCTTGTTAGGTTTAAAATGTGGATGATGCTTTTCTTGTTTCCATAAACTTTATTGTTGTGGAGTAGAGTCCGGCAAGCTAGTGTCCTGGTACATTTTTTGAGCTGAAGACCCTGCAAATGTCAAATTTATTTAAAAAAGTTTTACACCAGTTCCATTATCCACAGTTTTTCTTTGTATGCAAGCTGCAAAATTCACACCAACCATAGTTTGTTTGTGTCTTTCGGCTTTTGCCGGTTAGGGGTCGCCACAGCAGAACTCCAGTCTGCTAATGATTGGTAGTGGATTTATATGTACTGGGTTAACAGCCCTGATGCACAACCTTCAACGAAGGCACGCCCCATTCATGTATGCCTCCACACAGAAGACTATCTAGCTGAGAATCGAACGGGACAACGTCTTGCTATGAGGCGACAACGCTACCTTTTATGAAAAAATATATATATTTGCTTTAGGTTAACACAGCTCCTTCACAACTCACCCCTTCTTGCTTGGCTCAGACATTCTACAGAAACCTTCATGGAATGAAGCTTGTGGCTACAAGTGCATTTTATGTTATGTTACCCAGTTCACTTTTGGGATAAACTATCTGTATTACTGACACCACTCAGCTACTGGACGCTTTATTTTTAGGACTGCGATCCTAAACTCCCCCTAAGAAGCTTGCTTTCTTTGTCTTCTAGCTCTTTGTAACCACTTCAGTGATTATTATCTGTAACTACTGTGAACTTCACTGTGACTTGTTTTTTACCATATATGTGGGATGACACTTTTGAAGTGTGCGCACTATTCCTAAACATTCCTTCTCCACAGCTGCATAAGACTCTTCCTTTGACCAAAGTCTATGACTAAGGTATATACTGCTGGAAATTCTGCATTTGAAGAGATCTAAGTACAGCCCTGAGGCTGTGGTTTGAAGCATCTACCTGCACTATAAACTTTTGGCTACAATCAGAACTAGCTAATACAGGGAGTCCACTTAAGGCCTCTTTGAGATTTTGGAAAGCTTGCTTACAAGCCAGCATCCACATAATTCCATCTGAACTACTTTTTTGAGTAAGGGTCTGTGACAGGAGTGGTTATGGTGCTGCAATGAGGGACTCTGCTTTTCTGAAGAATGACCTTACTTGCTTTTTTATAATAAAAACAGGCATGCATGGCTAGTGTCATCTTTGGCAGGTTGTGACACAATTCTGATAAAACCTTTCCAATGACTAAGATAAATTATTTCCCCCATTCCTTCCTGACATTTGTTTATCTTAACAAACAACCTTCCCTTTCTTAATATGCTCCACTTACTTTAACATGTTCCATGTGCTCCTGCTAGGACTGACTAAAAACTGCAGTGGTTAACCTTCATACCTCTCAACTATCCAGAATTTCATAAAAATGTCCAGATTTCTGCTTCATATTTTGGTCTGTTCCTCAAAATAATTGCAGTTTTCTCTTAAATCAGAGGATTGCAGTTACTAAATAATGACAAGCAATTTGAATTTCAGATTTCACAGCCAAAGTAAATGGATGCTGAAACCAAATCTGCTATTTAACAACTTTCTAAATTTATAAGAACAATATTTAAAATCTGTCCCTGATTCTGGCCCTTTGTGCCCACATTATTTTTGGCTCTGACCAGAAATTTTGAGCAAGGAAGTTGAGAGGTACACGTACCTAAATCAAATTACTGTAAAATGATGATAGTGCTACTGTATTTTTATTGAAGTGTGCCATGGTTTACCCAGTGGTGTTCATTTTTTCTTCTGAATTTCCAAGCATTTTCTTGACAGGAATGGTCACATCTGTAGCAAAAGTGCATTTTGCAGTGCCTGCCAGGATGCACTTTATTAGCCTTTAGAAAATTGCTGGAGTATTACTCATTCAAAAAGGCATGTTGATAAATTCAAAGAACCCAAAGAGTGATAAATGCTGACTTCTCCCTCCATTCATTGCATATGTCAAAAGCACCCACACAGTGGTCGGATACTTAGTCACACCCAGTCTAATGCTTTCTTGGTCTTGGGCATGGGGTATGTACCTGTTTCTGTGTGACTATTTATTTTCATATACTCCAGACAAACCATAGTGATCTTGTCCTTTTGTTAGCATTAAACCAACCGGTAAGGCCCAGGAACTTCTGGATTACTGGATTACCTCCAGTTTCAATAGCTCCTCCAGTTCCTTATACAGGTTTACTTGACTTACTCAGGCATCCTGTAAGGAGCCTGCTTGACTGGCCACAAGGTTCCTGCAACTACCTGACATTCTACTAGTTGGGTGAATGTGTCCCCAGACTATTGCAGCACCACCACTGGATTTCTCCAATTTGTATAGAGGGCAGTAGTACCTCATCTGTTGAATTATAATGTTCAGGCTTCACTGAGGAGATTGACCAACTGCTGCCCCTTTGCTTCATTTTGTAAATCACTGCAAATATGAAGCACTAGTGACTAGTGTGGTGGTGCTTCATCATATTAACATAATAAAGTTTGTGTTTCCTGTTTGGGAACTCTACCAAATAACTGATATTACCTACATTCCTTATACAAGTGGAATGCTATCTGCAGCTTATTTTTGACAAACAGGAGTAGGCACCATTACCTTCTGCCTAAATGTATAGTCTCAGGCTCTCACTCTCCTATCATACCAGACATTTTTATTGATGTTGTTCTTGCGCAAGGTGTTCCTGTGTCAACCCCCATGAACTCCCCAAACTTAGTCCTGATATTCTACACATACTCCATAACAGATTCCTTGTGGGAATCATATTCATCTTCCCACTCATCACAAATTAACTTGAGAAGTCCTCTCACACGGTGACCATAACGTACTTCAAATGGTGTAAAACCTGGGTTTTCTTAAGACACCTCCCTTTATACAAAGACATTTTAATCTGGTATGTTAATGCTCTCAGCATGGACTTAACAGTGAAGTTATACCTTTTCATCAAAGCATTTGTTTGAGAAAAGTAGTCAGTACTTTCTAATTGCTTTACTCCACAACTTTCCATAAACAGGCTGGCAGGACTGAAATCAAGTTAGCCCCTCTGTCAGTACTTCTGGGCTCAAACTAACCTGTTAAAATCTTCTAAGAGAACATTTACCACTATTTCAGCTTCAACAGAAGACAGAGCCACCACTTCAAGGTGCCTAGCAGCACTGTCTACCACCACCAAGATACATCTCTTACTACATGGTGACAATACTTTAGGGTACCTAGTACCGCAGTCCCATCACCATAAAGCTATACCTCTAACCTGTAGTGCTTGGAGTACTACGATATCCCCATAATACCCATGGTTACCTTCTGAAATAGTTTTTTGGTAACAGGTAATGGTATTGATGCACTCTTAGCTTTATCGCCTGCCTTGACACTGCTCACATGTCTTGCAATATATTCTCATAGCCTTTCAGATGTTTGGCTAATAGGAAAAAAAATACATAATCCTCCTTTTTGTATGCTTTATACCCAAATGGCCTGAAAAAGAAATATCCAAGAGGTATTATCAGAAGTGCCCTCCTGTAGGTTCTTGGGACTACCAACTGATGTATGACTTCTCTTTCTAAACCTCTTTCAGGATATCTCTGCTTTAAGTGTCCATCTCATGCACAGTAACCTTCTACCCAAGTATACAGATATCCTCAACCCTTAAGAATTAGAAACCTCCTTCAGTACCTCTCTGAACTCTTCTAAGGGAGTATCTTTGACTTGCGCCAGACTCAAAGTCTCTCTTTGCGATGCTTTCAGTTCCCCTTCCAACAGAAGCCAGGCAATTTTCAACAACCGTCTCTCAGATTTAGACACACAGCTACCAACCATCTCTTCTCCTGAAGAAATTTCTTCCAAAGAAAGACCAGTATCTTTCAACACCTTGGCTGACCTGCAGGCTTCCTACTACTACCTAACTCTTTCCCTGAAGTTGCCATATCACAAGTCTTGTTGGAGGTATGAGCATTGTCTGACTCTTCTTCTGCTACCTTATGCATATGATCACCTCTATGCCTGACTCTGCGTGAGTGTCTGCACACAAGGTACTTTGACATCAAAGTAATTTCATATTAAAGCATCTGCTAGCATACCAAACACTTACACCTACTTGCCTCTCTGACCTCCCTCCCAGTCAAAATGAACCCAAACCAATGCACATGAAAATATTTCCTTCTAATGATTTTAACTGGTCCAAACTGTCTGGTCAAGTAATGGCCATCTGTAACAACTGCAGGTATAACAATAGGGAAACACTCCATATAACTGAATGTTCATAATCTTGTACATGTTTAACACAAGCAGAAGTGATCGAAACTCATTTGATCACTTCTGCTGGTGTTAAGTCCGTGCAAGATTGTGCACAGTGGGGATTGGGGAAATTGCCCTTTCCCCACTTTATTGTGATCTCAGAGTTGGTATATATAATTAGTGGGGGGGGGGGTTTGCACAAAATATAACTGTTTTATTTTTTCATTGTTCTGGCTTTTGGTCTTTTGGGCTCGATGGTTAGCCATTCAAGATTTGTGTCCTTTGATGTTTTAGCAATGGTTTCTTTACCAGGATAGGGTATATGCACTTGTGATTACAAGGAACATGTAAGAATGTGGTTTTAAGGGAATCTACTACTAGCATAGTGCTATCTTTGTTAGCTTCTTTTGCTCCCCAACCTGTCGCTGTGGACACCTGGTATGTACATGTCACACTGGATTACTCCGGAAACATTTTACTCCAAGACACAGATGAGTACTTAAGCCAATGGTTCTGCCTTTGTCTGTGACAACTGCAAAGATTTAGACTGCCCAATTGATTCTTCTATAATTATGTGTAGTGCTGGGTGCCCCCTTCTATTGCCATTGTGCCATGCTGGTGATATAAAGTTCATCATTTTGCCCACTTCTTCATACAAATTATTTACCACTTGCTCCCTTATTATACCATCTCCAAACATTTCATACACATTCACCTGATATCGACTCTCCGACCTATGAAACTAAGTGCTTCTTTCTTCAGTGTAATCAATGACCCTGTCCTATGCTTTTTTCCACTGTTCCCCAAACATTTACCTATAAGCCTCAAAAGTATGTTTAAAATACTCACACATTTTTTACTCTACAATAATCTTTCCAGAATCTGACATTTTAGACACAACATGCATTGCCTTATCCATGAGTAGAAAAGTTGAATACCTCATCTACTGACATGGGTCAAGCTGGTTTGACATATACATATGAATACCTGGATAACTCTATTAAAATCATCTTCCCTCTTTATATTGCAGAAACAATTTAACACTGTTTTAGTATCCAGAGATCAGCTTTCAGTTACTCATGACCTCAAACATGCACATTTGGCTGATGAGACTGGCCTTTTCAAAAACTTTGCAGAAAAGATTTCTTGCAGTCCTTGAAAACATAAGACACTAAGACAGTGCACTCTTCAATATGGGTGTATCCTCATTTGTGTACCCTGGTAATTACAAGACAACAGGGACACACTACATTGCTCAACTACTTTTTCAGATGTGCAGAATTGTATAATAAACATTTTGTTATAGACATGTCACTCTGATTCACTGAAACATACATAACAACGAATGCAATCACTTGCTATCACTCTGATTCACTATTACATACATAACAATAAATGCATTCACATGCTTTAAAGTGTAACTGCTAGGTCTTGCTGGGAGGAAAGGATACTGGTTATCTGCATTAATCAGACAGTTCTGAATAATGAAATCCTTCTTGGATAGGCCATGAAATCTGTCTCACATTTGTTTTGTGTGGGATGAGGCCATTGCATCTTGTATTCAGGACAAGTAATATCTGAAGCACACAAACTAAAATATTAAGCAGGCAAATTATCAGAATCCTTGATCTGGCTAAGGGCAAATGTTAGCATTCTGCTCCACACAACTCATCTCTTATGTTATACACTATCTTCGTACATATCAGATGTTCTGGTGCATATCCTTTTGCACAGTACAGATTATGTGTGGTTATTAGACATAATGTACCCCCAGCCCATTCTTTCATCCACTGCTTTAAATATACAAGCAATACAAATCCTATATGGCAGTTACTACTCAGGTAAGCAAAATGCCAGTCTACTGAAATTTTGAAGTCTCAAATTTAGGCATCCACATTTCTAAAAATACTAGTTTTTAACTATTTTTAATTTACAGAGAGATGTACCATACCATACAGGTTACAACTCAGAGAAAGTAGAAATCACAGCTAGCATTTTCAGAACTTTGGTGACTCTTAAAATTATGAAAGGTGCCAATACAAAGCACATTTCAGCAGTGTCCTGAGTAAAGACAGACAATTTAACCTCTTATAATGCAGAGCATTTCAAAGGGTAACATATCCATATTTCTAAACTTCATATGCAAAGAAGAAAAAGATGTTTACAAATCTCTGAAATGCAATAAAACAAAATTCGAAGACGTGACCTTTTTTTTTTTCAGGACAAAGAAATTCAATCTATTGGCGATGGTAAGGAAAGACTACCTTGTGGGATCCCTACAGTGAATCTTTACAGGAAGGTGCTGCATGAGAATAAAACAATAATTTTCTAATGGAAACAAGTGACTGTTATACATAGTAATTTAAACAACAGCCATTGAAAAATTATAATAATAACATTCTTAAATATGAATCACAGACTTCAGGATTCCTTAGGCTTGCACAACCGGAGTGAATTAAGAATATTAGTACTGTTTGGAAGATGTGAAACAGGCAACATGCAATAGCAGTTGCTAATAAATCTGATTTATGAATGCTAACAAATGCAAGATTACTTGTTAATAATCTAATTCCAATACTTGTTTAAGTTCTGTAGAAAGCTGAAAATACTTCAAAATGCTGATGTGTGGCTTGATATTTATTCATCCCTGCTGAGTAAAAGACATTTTAAAATAATTAGAATTTTATGATAGTTAAAAGCTTACCTGATTGTCTGTGCCAACATCAAGCAAAACTGGGAGACATGTCTGTGGGTTTACTCCACCACATGCTGTATAGAGAGCAAGCTTTCCTACAGGAATTCCCATACCATAACTTCCCAAGTCCCCAAGGCCAAGAATGCGCTCTCCATCAGTTACTACTACAGCCTAAACATGAAATGCAAAGAGTTATTTACTTACTATCAGTACATATCAGAACACTTGATGATTTCTAAAAAAATAGTTTAGTTTTATTGACAATTCATCAACTGTAAAAGGATGTGATTTACAACGAGAACCATGAAATGCACAGATTAGAAGATTAAAACATTCTGTTGCATCTTATTATTTATTTATTTATTGCATCTGTTTATCAGGATAATTTGAATGGGCAAGAAAATTACCCTTTTCAACAGAGACTCGAGCAGAAAAGCTCCAGAGAAAATTGCACAAAAACAGATAGTCAGGTTGATTAAATAAGTATACAAAACTGATTGTCAGGTTGCATAGAGCAGCTTGCCAGATTAATTAGACATAACAGTAAAGGAAAGGAATAAGTAAAAGGATCACATAACTCAATCTTTTCATATATACCAATATTTTCCTTTCCTTCTGACTCCACAACTGTCAGTGGGAGGTTATGAATACAGATGTTTTCTTACCAAATCAGTTGATCTATGAGGGACCAATTGGTGGTGGTTCTATAATTGGAGTTATCATCTCTTTGTGTTTGAGGAAGATTTGACACAGACACCGACATTCATTTATCGGACTTTCTGATAGTTCACTAGCAGAGACCTTGGAATGTGCATTGGACTCTACCTTCTATTTCTAAGAGAGGCACTTTCAACCACCACCGTGCTAACTGTGATGACACAAGCTCGGAGTTTCTCCCACCAATTTGTATGGATGGCAGATTGTTGACATTTACTGCAGTGATTCATATTACACTCTTTTACCAGGCAGTAAAGCTAATTCTGGCATGTCTTTTGGCTCATTATCTGATGACCAGATTGGCACTTGCCATGGTTTGCTGCTTTAAGTACTGAATTCAAGAATTTTTTTCAAGACAAGAGTCAGAAGTGTGATCTGAACTGTGTAAGCAACTGAAAAAAAATGGCGGTGTTGATGGCAGAGTTTAATGTCTTGGTACACTGTCCTACTACAGCATGTGATCTCACTGTGAGCACGTACCAGCATAGGGTGCGTGTTCTACCAAGTATAGAATCTTATCAGAAATAAATGCCAATCTCAGATCGAATACAGGATATACCCAGTTGAATACTCACCAAGAAAGGTCCCTGATTTTTGATCCAGTAGACATAAAGTAGTCCTATCAAGTGTACAAAATCCATATCTTACAGTAAGTGACTACTGCAAATCCTGTGCAGAGAATGAGTCAATGTGCCTCTAGGGTGATGACTGTGAAGTGCAACACCAGAGAAACTGAAAAGTTGAGGGCTATTTCAACTAAAATTCTGAAACACCACCTACAAAAAACAGGAAAAGTATAGCAATGTTCTTTAAAGAATCCCAGTAAATTTATCACAGCTTACTAACTGTTTTGATTAACAGGACAAATGCAAATACAATTTTCCACCAAGGTTAGTTAATATATTTACTTCAATGTTTGTCCATGAGCTCTGCAATGCCAACAAGAAGTCCAAAAGTGAAAATATGGAAATATGTCTGACATTAAAGACGTAGCTAGCCATCATCTTCTCTTGTGTCACTCTTGGCTTAACTGTCTAGTTCATGGAAGTAAAATTGGTTGTCAAGACTATCTGAAGGGCTAAATACCAACGACCTGAATGATGAACAGATCACAAAGAGACATTGACATTTCCTATAACAGAATTCAAAAAGTCCACTCCCCTTAGTCCAACATGAATGGTAAGAAAGGTTATTACTTGAAATAACAGTATAAATCAATCTAGTACTTAAAAATGTTATTGCATGTAAATGGCATTAAGGAGATCAAAAGGCTGAAATCTATTCTGCTTGGAAAGCAGGAAATCAAGCCTAAAAGCTATATGGATGTGGTCTGGGTGAATTATTACTGTGAAAACAGCAGTCCTTTCATTTCATGGTTTAACAAAACAATATGCATATCAGGAGGAATGTAAGGGCAACATGTGCACGTTTTAGAATCAATAGGTACGAGCTTGTAATAAATTTTCCTTCAACAGAACTCCCAAATACTAAAATGAGTAATCAAGACAGAGTTACACGTTCACTGCAATTTCTGGTCTTCTCAGCCAGTTTTCACCAGTCATTCTTATGCCTTGAGTATTACAGGCAGAAGCATTAATAGAATATGGAAGAAAACTACACCAATAACTGTTCTAACAGTTTCACTTTAATTCTACCACAGGCTTTCAGCATTTTAAGAAAAAAGGCAGTTCACAGACTCAACTGGCAGCAAATCGTGGGCTTCTCTTTAATTTAAATTTGCTGCCAGTTGAGTCCGTGAACTTCCGTTTTAATTTTATTCACTTTTCAGTGTTTTTTCTATTTCTTTTGGGGCATTTTAAGAAAACTGGAGAAACCCCAAGGCTTCATATTTCTATATATGTATTAAATTTGGTATATACTGTTTACTGTCTAAAATAAGATAAAACACCATCATGTGGGCAAGCCAAAGTTTCAAATAAATAAGAAAACTCTAAATTGTAGTCTGTGTTGACTTGGAGGTCAAACTAAGCACAGCCCCTTTACAGTGGAGGCCCACAGAGAAAAAATCCAAACACTGAAACAAAGACTTGCTAGTGATATGGAGAATGGTTTCAGGATGCATAGTAAAGCACAGATAATAAATGTAAGTATTGTGTACCTGATTGCTAAAGGATAATATAGAGTAAAGCAAAAAAAAAAAAAAATCAGGCCAATTAATACAATATTAAACATACTTTATGGAAAGAAAATACATAGGAAGGAGGTGTACTCATGTGAAGGATGCAGGGGCAATTACACAAAGGTAGGAGATTACAGGAGGGTGGGACAGCAAGGGTTATAAATCACAAATGATGCTGATAACAGCCAAAAATGGAAGAGATGCTATCAGTAAGGATATAGTGAGTGTATATAAATTATATATATAGGGTGATGGTAATCAGCCAGTGAGTGTAGATATATATATATATATATATATATATATATATATATATATATATATATCTATCTATATGGGTCTACCTGACAACGCCGACGATGAGAACACCGACACCAGAAGATGGAAAACTGAGATGACCGACGGATGAAAACCCCAAAGCTGAGAACACTGACATGTGAAAAGGCTGTGTAAGTATGCGGTAGTGACGGACGTTAGGGTTAGGGTGCGAGTAAGGTAAGTGTGAGATATTGACAGACTCTGGGGATATGGGTGGGTTAAGTGAGTTAGGGTTAGGGTGCGGGTTAGGTGAGTGTGCGATAGTGACAGTCTTTAGGGTTAGGGGGCGTGTTAAGTGAGTTAGGGTTAGGGTGCGGGTTAGGTGAGTGTACGATAGTGACAGTCTTTAGGGTTAGGGGCAGGTTAAGTGAGTTAGGGCGCGGGTTAGGTGAGTGTGCGATAGTGACGGACATTAGGGTTAGGGTTTGGGTTAAGGTTATAGATAGTTGTGTATGTAAGGTTTTGTGTGGGTTTGTAAGGATTTTGGTGTGCTTGTGTTGTGTGTGTGCTTTTTGGACAGGGGATTTGTTTTGTTTGTTGATTGTCGGGATTGTTGTGTGTCAGGCATGTGAGGTTTCGTGTTTGTGAACTTTCGGTTATGTGGTGTCGGTGATTTCGTTGTCGGTGTTGTAGTGCGTCGGTGTTGTCAGGTAGACCCAGATCTATATATATATATATATATATATATATATATATATATATATATCTATAGGGTGAGGGTAATCAGCCAGATAATGAAAAACTTGATTGAAGAAATTACACTGTGCATGTACTTTAAATGTTTTCTTTGGCTTGAACTGTAGCCATTCATATATAGTATTCATTGAAATGAGACTTTTGAAATCATAAATGTCAAATGCTTTGCATAAGCAAAGTAACCCAAAATACAGCATAACTTGAGGTCCTATGACTGGTATGGTTGTATTTAGTTTTGGGGAGAGGGGTGAAAAGGCACTCTACCATATGAGTGGCAGGGCTGTAATAACAAAAAATTGTTGTCATAAAACCAAACTTAATTTCAGTCAGCTTTAGTGAACTTATTTGGAAGTACTCAAAGAAGGGAGTTACAGGATTTAACTATGTAAGTAAGTGACTTAACTATAGTCAGACCTAACAAAGAATAGTGCCTGACACTGATACCAATGGTATATTGTGCCACAAAGGAATGGGTATTCATTATTTGGCAAGGAAGACAATGTCTGAAATAAGTAAAATGCAGATTTCTGCTAGGAAGATGACCTTGCTGTGCTGAAATGGGAATGAAAAGAGTTATCAAACATCTAACACAAGATAAGGAAACAGTGATATCAACATGTCACAGTAAAGTAAATAATAATTCTAATAGTATCAATTGGCCGAGTTACAAAATAATGTAACAAAGACCTGATTTGCTTTGTTCTGTTCTTTTATACTGTCACTATAACATGGGAGGGCATATCTGAAATCTAAGGTGCACAGTGTCAGGTTTGAGAATGCAGTCTTCCAAACTGCAAAACTATTCCAAATAAATAAAAGTAGCAAAGAGGCAAAATAAACAAAAATTAATATAAATGCATATAAATCTGTATAAATAAGTACATAAGTTTTGCCTTTAGAGTTTGAAGCAAGTGTACCATGGTCTTGGTTTAAGACCCAAAATAAATACATCCAAATAGGCTTCTACCCTGAATAACCACAAAGTACAGTGACAGGCCCTGGCTTCCCAGGATTTTCCCCATCTTTCTCTCTCTTTGAACTCAATACCTTAAAATGTACACACAAAAAATAGTTTCCAGGCGAGACTAGTAATATCTTTCTGTACCACCCTGTTCGTCTTTACAATAGTACTACCAGCAGATAGACCAGTCCAGCATACCAACTTACCAGTTATTGAATCACTTTATGAAGTAAGCCAACTAAAACAGGAATACCCAATGGTAGTCATAGCTTAGCACACCTTTTCCATTTCAAAGATGCATGCCACTCCTTGCACACTACATCTAGCAGTATCATTATATCAAGCAGATAAACAACCAGCCACAAACTTTTAAAATGAAACAAGCAGAACTCCTTAGTAAAACAAAACTATGCAATGTAGTTTGAAAAATTAAATACATAGACAAGGTGGAGTGTTTCAACAGAAACATGGCTTTTATAAAACACTAACTATCCAGCTATTTTCTTACTAACTTTTTTTTGCTAAAAGAGCTGGCAGCCTATTTTCTACTAAGAAATGCTAAATATATTAAGGCATCTCAAAATAAAAGTAAACACTCTCTTGTAGGGAGTCATAAAGTATATGAAGCAAATATGTAAACATGCCTAATACTGCTGGGCAAGGTTGTAGGATGTATATTAAAGCACAAATAATTATTGTAAATATTATGCACCTGGTTACTAGAGGAAACATGTATCAAGCAAAGTAGAAAATCATCAAGCCAATTTATCTAATAAAAACTGTTAAAAATGCTCCTGTGAGATAGGTTCCCAGGAAGAAGGTCACACCATCTGACTTCTAAAGGGATGTCTCAGAACAGACAATCACTGAGACATGTACAATTAGTATAAGGGCATTCAAGCAGATATATCCAGTACAGATGTCCTTGACATGTTCCTGTCCCTTTATTTCAGTTTTTAATTATAATAATAGATTTCAGTTTGATGATGCAATGCCTTAAGTTGCAGGAGAGATCTGGCTTAGCCTGGTTAAATGTAAACATGCCTAAATGCATGTCTAAATGGCAACCTCTTCCCATAAAAGAAAATGTCACATATTTACATTTCAAATTTGTCTACATTTGTACAGTAACAGAAATACATGCCACGGGAAATGTTTTTCACATAGTTTGCCACAACTGAAGTTTTATATATCTGTTTCATTTCTACATACAGGAACAAGTCATTTTACAGCTTTGCTGCATTTCTACAAAAATACACTTGCAGATTTATAGACAGTACTTAACACACTGGATGCATTTTTCTCTTTTTTTAATTTCTCCAAATGTTTTGAGGTTCTAGTACCATAATGTGAATGGGCTCCCATTCTAAGTTAGCATACGGTTAGAGATTAAGAAATCAGTACTGCTTCTGTCATTTTCATTTTTCAGTAGCCAAGAGGGTTCTTCTCAGCACCCACAATGTACCCAGATTTATCTCCTAATGAAGCTCATACCAGGTTACATGCATCAGTAGCACATTTAAGTATGACTGTAAATTCTTTTTTATTAGTTCCTGTTTCTCCTACTACAATTTGAACTGTCTAGGTATCTTTCTTCTACACTGTTCTCATTTCTGCCTGAAAATCCTGGTATTTTATGACGATCTCTCACTATACAAGAAACTATAATTGCTGTGTGTAATAGTTTCAATGACTAATGCTGTTTTTTTTTCTTGGACTACTATATCTGTTTTTCTTGTAACTATTTTCTCAGATATTGGTATTGGGTGATCCCATTTGATCAAAACTTTATTAGTGTAGATAATGCTTTGTGGTTCTTGTTTCTAGTGCGTCTCAGCTTCTTCTATACTGTAGTGTCTGCACAATCTCCAGTGCAACAGTCTTGCCACATTATTGTGCATTTTTGTATACAAATCCTCATCTATGAATGTATCACAACCAGTAAGGGGATGTGCAGCTATTTCTTGTTCTACTTTACAGAACCTGCATTTGTCTGTTTCTTTAGACTTAACTAATCAAATGAACGTGTAGCCTATTCTCCTGGGCATTCATTATTAGTCTTTCATCTTTAGGTTTAAATTTGCTTCTTCTTAACGAATTCTGCATCAAATCCTGGTCAACATGTAATTGTTCTACAGGTTTTCAATACTTGTCACTAAGGTTGTGGACTTTTCAGTTTTCTTTCCTTTTCTTATAGTCCTTTGGTTCATATTCTTTCTTTTGTATTTTTTAGCACTTTCAGTTGCTGTCTGATTCATATCTACTTCTAGTTGCATTTCCATTCCCACTCCTTCCCAAAATGCTTCTGCTAAACTAAGCAAAAAAGTCATCTTAGACATCTCTTCTTTGTGCTTTAGAACATTCAATATGTTGGGATCTCAGGAGGCTACCAAATATGTGTGAAGTCCCAATTATAAACCTAAACATTTAGCTGATTTTGAGGAGGTCCATACCTCCTTCAGTGCGAGGGACATGTAATCTTGGTATAAACCATTTTTATATACCATTTCATAAGCATGGAGCATTTTCTTGTTTTCTTGTCCAGATGGCTCAGTGCTGTTTGGGGTCCAGTCAAACATACCAAAGCTGTAAGTTAGAACAAGAACAAATGATTTATAGCCCAGAATTTATTCCTTGATGTCAAGGCATTTTTCAATATCCGAGTTAGTCTTCTGAAGTACTCTGTAGTATGTTTGTTCTCATTTGTTCATGATTTATTGCCAATCCTTTATCTATTCCCAGTTCTCTCCTGTTTAAGTTCCTTCATATTACATTAATGTCCCATGCTGACATTTTCTGGTGCTGTAGCTTTCCTTTTACAAATGTTGCCTTTGTTCATTTATCAAGAGTAAATGCCATTCTTATTTTATCTGAAACATTTGTAACTATTTGTAGTTGTGCTTTCAAATCTTTATCTGATGAACTATACAATTCTAAGTCATACACAAAAAGAAGATGAAAAGTATTTAAACAAGTCTGATTTCTGGAATTCAGGCTGTAACCACAGCCTACTTCATTAAGTAACCAGCTTGATGTTTTAAGGGAAAGGCAAAACAGCAGTGGTGACAAAGAATCACCCAGGAATATCCCCAGTGAATTTTTATCCTTAGGATAATAATTTGTCCTTTATCATGTCTCAGTTGCAAAATGGTTTGCCACTGTTTCATAGCTGTTATAATGCAACTGATCAATGGGTGGTGTTTCCTGTACATCTGTAAGCAATCCATTATCCATGAATGTAGAATGCTGTTTAATGTTGTTATCCATGCCATACTTAAATTCTTCCCCTTTCTACTGATCTCAATTATGGCTTTGTTTAATAACAGGTTATTATTTGTTCCATATGAATTTTAATTACTTGTTCTGTTTCCATGACTGATTTCTTTTCTAAATGACTTTAAAATTTGCCTGCATTAATTCTAAAATATAATGTATATTTTGCAGAAGGCAAGATACTGATCTGTAGGTCATACAGTAGTTTGCAGTTTCACTCAAGGAGGAGTATCATTTTTTTCCTGTTGATAGCCAGGCTGGTAACTGTTCTCCTGTTCTCCTGTTTGTAAACTCACAGAATGAGTAAAAAAGTAAAACTGATGTGAGAGCACTCATCAGTCACCAATTCTTTAAAACATCATTGTTAAAGCATCTCATTTTAAGTTGTGTTATGAGTTTGCATACATTAATAGAACAAAAACAAGCCTTTATAACAGTTTCCATTATTACTGTCTTGCAGTACATGTATATGTTTTACTTAATAATTTTCATTCACACCAACATTGCATAAATTGCTCAAATCCTGCCTTACTTTAAAACTTACCCCTCTTCCTGACCGTTACTCTTAACCTTTTTCCACAAATTCCATTTATTTCTATGACATTTTCACCTTCCCTTTTCTAAAGATCCCAGCTCCAATTATGTTATCTCCTTTATAAGATTCGATAGTTCCATTACAGTTGTTCTAGAGTTTAAATTCCATTTTCTAGCAATTGCTTTTCTGGACACATACTATGAAACTTAGTAAGGCCTTACTATGACTGGACATCTCAGATCTCAGCTATATACAACCAGCTCAAAACAATACTTTCTTTATTTACCATGATTTGTTCCTTCAACATTTCTTTCAATGTAATCTGTACATAATTTTTTAAATTTACCAACTTGTTGCACTCCCTAAAAAAAGCTTCCCAATTTCCTCTCTCTTCCCCATCACATCTCAGGATTTACTATGTACCTGAGGAAAAATATTCTGATGTCTACCTAGGGTATAAAAACACCCACTTAGACACTTCCAAGCAAAAATCTTAAACCTATCGGACTTCACTGCATACATGAGAGCTCTGTAAATTTCTTACCATTGTTCTTTTGTGATATTTTTTTTTTTGTTGTTTTTATGTTTTCCCCCCAATTCTTTCTACCATTCTCTGAGTCCTATAATTATTATGCAATATCTTACATGCAGTAAAATTATTCTTTTTTTTTAAATGCACCTTCCATTCTAGACTTCATTAAAATCTCTACCAAAGATGGTCTTTCACCCAGCACAACTGTTATCAATTCCTGATAGAGAAGGCAATGTCTAACCTGCAGTCCAAACTCCTACTTAGCCTCATTCTACTCTACTACTTTTCCCTACCAAGTTATATGTTACCAATACCCTCACAACTTTGCTAATTTCCTCCAGCTCCCTCTCACCTACTTTGTACAACTCCATTTGCATACATCACTACTAGTTAAATGTCCTTTTCATATGGCTTAGTTCATAACATCACTTTTAAAACCAACAAAAAGCTTGTGATAGGATCTATCACATGTTTAACTGAATAGTTCAAAATAAACATACATAAAAAAAATAAAAACAAACATAAAAAAAAAAAAAAAAAAAAAAAAAATCCATTTATATTATATTAAACAATTGAGTATATCTCAGAGCTTGTCATATTTACTACTTATCATCATGGTGTTTCAGACTTGGTTAGTATAACCCAAACTGCTTAATGCACATATTTTATTTAACTTTAGATAAAACAGTCAACAATTACAGGTGGTTAAAACTGTATCACATTAGTTTATTATTCTCTTAAATCAAAAAAAAAGTTAAAAATTTTTTTCAAATTATTAGTTCATGCCTTAGTCTCTCAATCTCAACCATTAATTGCACTTTATAATTGTACATCTGATACCCAAATTTAAAAAATATAGACATTGTGAAATGTTACTTTCAATACTAAATATATGTGTGTAGGTCATCTACACAATTCATAATGTGTTGTGGAAAATGTAATCTTCTACTTTCAAAAAATAGCTTTATTTGGATTTTATCGTTAAGGCCTGGGTGGTTTATCCAATTATTTGTTTTCCTATGTAGTAAACTATTCATCCTAAACATTTAGCCTTTATTAATATAAATACATTGATTGCAATGACCACAGGGGTGTGTGTTTCTATTCACTGTCAACCTGTTAACTAGTGGATGTCTTGGTCTACATAGGATACTCATTCCTAGGGGAACCTGAGCTAGTGGTCATTGCTTCATGTGCCATAAAATATGGTTTCAGTACTTGTTTTCTTAAGGTCTCCACGGTTCATCTCCAAGCCATATAAAAAAGAGGTCCCACACAAAAGGCTCAATAGACGAACAGGAATAACTAGGCCCCACAAGTTATGAGTAAGCATCAGTCCAAATAGTACGAATAAACCATCCAAACATGGAAACTCACTCATTGGATACGAACCAAACATTTTTCTACTGTCGCTTTGTGGATCTAATCTTTTTATATGGCTTGAGGAGATGAACTCCCTATCCATTTTTGACGGAAGTATTTAGAATAAGTATGCATCCCGCCATGTATTTCAAAAACGCCTTAAAGGACAAATTTATGAGGGTATCTAGATTGAATCAACAACAGAAACTGTTATGTTTCAGGAATAGGAATGAAGGAAGAGAAGAGAGAGAGGAGAGTAAAAAAAAAAGAAATACAGGTTCCCTAGGAATGAAGTTAGAGCTTAACCTTACTTTTAAAATGAGGAAACACAGTACCCTGTGGTCATTGCAATCAACACCCTACTACAGGACGATTTAATTTTTTTAACACTAAACACAACTGTGAAAGTAAAATGTCATATATGGCTAAATGTTTAGGATGTAATAGTTACTACATAGGGAAAACTTAGGGAACACACGCACCACCTTAGAGTAGGGGTAAGAAACCAATAATGAATCTTTGCACACATATATTTAGAGACACCTCAGGATGCCATTCGGAATTAAATATATATATGCCAAAATACTTCCCATTTTCCTTTCCCTCATGTAGATGTAACAATTATAAAGTGCAATTAATGGTTGCTTTTCAGTGTGCTTATTTCGCTTTGTTGCTTTCGCTTATTGTTGAAGCATTCTTCCATGCATTTAGTTCATAGAATACCTTCTGTTGCTTTGTAAGCATATTTATTTATTTACTTATTTATTTATTTAAGGATGGTGCAGTGGTAGCGTTGTCACCTCACAGCAACAGGTTCTTCGGTTCGATTCTTGGTTGGAGTGCCTTCTGTGTGGAGTCTGCATATCCTCCCTGCATTTGTGTGGGTTTCCTCCAGGTGCTCCAGGTTCCTCCCACATCACAAAGACATGCATCTTAAGTGTTTCTCCCTGAGCCTCCTCTGAAAATTGGCTTTGTTCCAAGTCGTACGTTCCTGGTAAACAAATGTTAAATAAATAAAAATAAATAAATAAATAATGTATTGTTGCCCTGGTTAGTCCCACTAGAGTAGTAGTCTATCAGTACATACATGAGGATGCATTCATTCTGACAATGGGGACATTTTGGCTAGGGCACCACAAACTCCCAACTTCTTTTTGGTAAGTGCTGTGGACCTTTTATATTCACCTGAATTGCCATCAATTCAGGCAGCAGAGACCTTGGTTTAATGTACCGTCTGAAGGAAAGCACACTCAAGAGTGAATACCTCTGTTATGCTGCTATGTAGTGTCAGTACTGAAAAATTAATCACATAGCATGGAAACAACTTACAGTCTTCCTCTAACACCACATTTGAGAATGGTACCTGGTAAGTAACTGATGCTAATATATTCTGTACAGTTGTTTCTACTCTTCTTACAGACTTGCATCTAAAATCCTTCTGTTTCTTTATGTCTCAGACTCTGTGAGATCTACTTTAACCACCTGGCTTAAAACCAATTCAGGCAGATGGGACCTCAGTTTAACATTTCTTCCACAGAATAGCACACTGGTATGCCATACTGCAGTGTTGTTAGTGGAAAATGAATCCAAGCATCTGCCAAAAGCCCTACTCTTGGAAGACTGCAGTAAGTCATTTATATGATGAACACGTCTTTTGGATCATTACCCCCTTTAGGTATTACAGCTACCACTGCTTTCTTCGAAGATGCTGGTACTTTTCCTCCTCTTTAAATAATGTTAAACAAAACCTTCCACATCTTTATCAGTTTTCCCCTCCTAGCTTCCAAACTTCCACAGAAATACCATCCATTCCCAGGGGCTTTCCTGAAGATTTGTTATACATCGCAATTTTTATCTCATCTCCTCCTATCCTAACAATTTGTAATTCAGCCTCATCTACCTCTAACCTTGGCGTATTTAATTCTTACATTTCTCTGCTTTATACAGAGTTTCATAGAATTTCAGAAATATTTCTAATACCTCTACAGGATCTCTTGTTACCTTCCTTGTTATAGGCTCCCTAAGCTTGGCAACAGCCCTTTCTACTTTCTGTTGCCTGAGTTTGTTGTGCTAAAAGTTTTTGTGCTCTTTTGTTATTATCAAAAAAACAGTTGCTTAACAGCAGACTTTCTAAACTCATGCATATTATTGAGGTAATCTCTTATTTTCTGCTTAGCATTCTGCAGTTGATCCTCTTCTTGTTCTGTGAGAGTCCCCGTATTCTGCAGTACTTTAAAATGTATGAGTCCCGCTACATAATTCCTGTTACTTCTTAACCTTACCTCCCTTTCTTTTATTTCTACCTTATTTTTAAACTCAACCTTAATTTTATCCCACTCCCTAGCTAAATTTTCAGAAGAAATTTCTATCCTTTCTAATACCTCCTCAATAATCTCCACTACCATTCCTTAAATTCCTCTCTTTTCAACAAATAGGTGGGAAAGCACCAGTATCTCATTTTTATTTCATTACCCTGTGTTTTTATTTTAGTTATTATTGGTGCATGACATGAAATGGTTATTAATGTGGTTTTATGGAGGGGAGGCAAACATCTGACCACATTAACAGAACACTGATAATCCAGAGGGAAGCTGAATGTAAGAAAATACCATTGTTGTTGTTGGGTCTTGAAGCAGAGAAAGCATTTGACAGAGTAAGCTGGGGCTTTATTAGGAGGGCAATGGAAGCATTTGCATTTCTTGAAAAAATTATAAGGTTAATTAGGAGGATATATGAGGGATTGGAGGCAAAAACTAAAAGTGGATGGGGTCCTTTCTGATAATCTCTGCTTGAACAGAGGAACCAGGCAGGGGTGTCTTCTTTCCCCTTGTTATTTGCATTACATGTAGAACCACTGGCAAAGAAAATAAGGGACTCAGAAATTCAAGGATATAATTGGTATGGTAGCCAAGAAAAATTGTCTCTATTTGCAGATGATATTATTTTATACCTGACAAAACCAGGAAGACACATTACAGTATTGTGGACCACTCTGAGACGGTTTCATATCTTTTATGGATACAGAATTAATGAAGCTAAAACAAAGGCAATAGCGGTAAATTATGTACCCACACACTAATTGGTTCAGCAATATCCTTATTTATGGGGACATAATAAAATGAAGTATTTAGGAGTATAGATTAAAAATGATTCTGGTGTGGCAGCTAAGTATATGTAGGAAGAGACTAAACAAAAGATAATACAATAACTGAGAAAATTGAAGCGTTATTAATGGATATGTATAGTAAGATACAATCAGTCAAAATGTTTTAGTCCCTTTAGTCTTATACACAGGTCAGGTATATTTTTATCAACCACAGGAGAAGTTGTGGACAGTAATTAATAAAGAGCTGAAGGACTTTATCTGTGATGGTAAGATGGCAAGTGTCAAGTGGGATAAGCTGATTCTTCCAGTAGAACAGGGTGGATTGGGATTATCCAATTTGAAGGGGTATTTCAGAGCTATACAGTTAAGACTCCTATACACAGTACAAGCAGAAAACTATAACTCAGAGTGGAAAAGGATGATGGTGAAACGGGGGAAGTTCAAGAAACAAGGAGAGATTGGGATTTTGGATGCAGGCCTTTAAGGAGAATAGCAATAATCATACAGGATAGTAGATCCATTAAATAGCACAAAGTATTCAAATAACTGAGCCAACACAGAAATGGAGAAAGGAGATTCTGCCAATAGGGATGACTGCAATTAAGGATATATATATACAAGAGGCAAGAGGGGGGTGGAATTCATTGGAGAAGAGTGGCAATGGAACCAAGGTATTGGGAGCAAATAACTAGAGGGGGAAAGATGATCGAATGGAAAGATGCCAAGAATTTGTTTGGACTGCAGGTTAGAAATTGTCTTCCCTATGAAGGATTGATATCAGAGTATAGGCAAAGAGAAAGAAATGGGGGTCCTAAACGAAAGACCAGCACTGGTAGAGTTTTTAGTAGAATTTAGAACAGAAGCTGGCATTAAAAAGGGAATAATTAGTGAAGCATATAAAATATTGCATGATAACTATGAGACTCTATCAGAGGAGGTTAGAAAGGATTGGGAAGAGAGACTGGATAAGTAATTCACAAAGAAACAATGGGTGGATGTATGTATGTCTCCCAAATATGCAATAAAATCTAGAAGATTTAGAATTTTTGCTTGGAAGTGTTTACATAGATATTTTTATACCCCAAGTAAACTCCAGATAATTGTTCCTCAAGTAAATAGCAAATGTTGGTGTGACAGGGAAGAAAGAGGTAACTGGGAACATACTTTCTGGGAGTGCAGTGAGTTGGAGGACTTTCAGGATTCCCTGTGGGATGTACTGTTGGAGATGCTGGGTGTCAGATTGGTGTGAGGAGGGAGATGATGTTTCTGAGTTATGATACAGAATCGGAATTGCCGAGACATGGTAAGGCCTTGATGTCTCTATTTAAGGGGGCTGCCAAAAAAAAAGCAATTACTAGAAAATGGAAATCAAAATCTAAACCAACTATATAGAAGTAGTGAATATAGTAAGAGAGATAAAACAACTGCAATTGAGATATTTAGAAAAAAGTAAGAGCAAACTATATAGGAAAAAATGTGAAATGTGGGAACAATACATACAAGTGAGGAATGAGGTTTAAAAGAAGGCAGGACTTAAATGAGGTATGTAAAATTTGACTGAAAATGATTGGGTAGATTATAAGTAATATATAATGTCTGCAATTGGGAGTGTGCAAGCACGGTTTGTGATATAATATGCTTGTAACTAGGATTGTGTCTGTGAGGTTTGTTAATTTATATAAATGTATGATTGCTTATGTCGTAAGTGATGGTTTAATAAACATGTTTTTTGTCTAAAAAAGGGGCAGGAATTGAATAATTTATGTAATGTTGCTTAGGTTATATGATATACAGCAATATGCGAGAAGCATAATGTTTGTTAATTTTAACTTGTTAATACAGTTTGATTATGTTTATATAAATGTAAATGTGCCTATTTTCACAAGTGATAATTCAATAAAGGTGTTAAAAAAATTAACTAGTCTTTTGGAATCAGGCCAGTCTTACACCAGAGTAAGTCACTTACACAGAGAGCAGATCTTTTAGAATTTGACAATATATATATACTTACAGAAAGGAAGTCTACACCTCCAAATAATCACAGTTACTCCAAATCAGTGGCTGTGCCACAGTCATTACCTATTCTAAAGTTAAAGATAATCATCTTAAAGCACATTTCAAATGTACCAGATATGAAAAACAACTTGTATGTTTTCAGTAAACATAAATAAACAACATTTTGCAATGCTATATTTAAAGCAAAAAAAAAATGACAACATAACATCTAAATCAAAGCTAATAACTAAAGATATGTAGAGTAGCCCCAAAGAACAATCAAATCAAATACAGGTGTAGTACTTTTGTTCTTTAAATCTGATTAAGTTCTAATTAAATAACAAAAGTGATCAACCTATACTTTTGTGATTGTTCTTTGGGACTACTCTACGTATTTTATTAATTATTTTTAAAGTATTAAAACACTAAGACTTCTGGGCTGTGGGCAGTTACTTGTACAACTACTGACTTTCCACAGTTTTAAACTTAATTTCTTACTTTACTAAGTCAACAAACTGCTTATTAATTCCATTTTAAAAGTTAATCACATTGTATCTCACAGACTGACAGAAAATGTCACTCAGAACACACTATCTAGACCTCTCATAATTAATTGCTTTCATCTGCAGACTGCTTATCATCAGCCAAAAGCAGGTGCTAGTGAAGAAAACCCATCTACTTACTTTGCAAATATAAGAAAGCGATACTTTTTCATGTTTTCATACTTTTTTTTAACAAACAGGCTAAAGGTGTAAATGGATTACTGCATCAGCATTCTTTTTTTTTTTTGCCTTATCTGAGCAAGCCCTGGTGTACAGAGGCTGTTTAGATTTTATTTTCCCATAGAATAAGCATTTTATGTGAAAATAAGGCATTTAGAATAGTGCCTCGGTGATCTCTACTTTTATGCCTTTCCAGGCACACAGCTGTGAAGGACATAAAATGTTGTTGCTGTTCGGGGTGCACCGTGTAGAGCATTTCTGTTCTTTTGTTTTAAAAGTTGATTGCAGTGCGGGGAAAAAGAAAGAAAAAAGTTAGCAGAACAGGCATTTGCATAAGAGGAATATTTAATGAATAACTGCATTAATCCATTAAATAATACCTTTGTTGGGATACTGACTTCACATTTTAATTTACTGAATGATTACTTTGACTACTGCTGCCCACAGAACCATGTCATCATGCAGCTAGGTGTGACAGTGTCACAGCCTGGATGTATGAGAGTGGTATGCAGTACATATGCTAAAATACTTTTATTTTGCTTCTTCTTTTATTTATTAAGTTTATGTATTTATTTATTTTTGCTTTAAGAGGACTTCAGGAAGTGAACAGATGTTATTCATCAAGCCCACTCTCTTCTGACTTTACAATGTAAGTTGGAGGTTTATTCTAAAAATGACCTTACAGCACAGTTTCAGACTTTATTTTTTACTTTACTTTTTATTTTCACTGAATTACTTGCCAGTGCCACTTTATAATTTAATTACATTATATTTTGCAGATTCACAAAAAAGGCCACTCAGAACACATTGTCCCCAGACGTTTGATAATTAATTGCTTGCACTTGCAGGCTCTTTCCTTCCATTCAAAAGCAGGAGCTAGTAGGAAAAAAAGACAACTAGTACTTTGCCAATTCAAAAATCAACTACCAATTTTCATCTCTATCATCGTTTTCTCCTCTTTAAATTTTTTTATTCTTAAAAAATTGTCTACATCTTAAACTAAAACATTAATCTAGCCAGCTACCTCCATAAATATGGGTAAGTCACTTTTTAATTCTATATATAATGTGATCAGTACATATTTACATCACCCCAGCAGCCAAAGAGTACATTATATTAACTTGCTTCTTTCCAGCCTTGTTATTGTGTAAAGTCAAGACACACTACAGCTAATAAAGAGTATTTTTATTTTAATTATCACTAGCATGTTATATTACATTGTTTCATATTATATTTCATTACATTATTACACAGTTACATTTATACCAATTTCCTGCTTCAGTGATGCTCTGTAATGTGCATCAGTGTCACTTCTTAAAATATTCTAAACTTTATATCTTTGTGTGATAGTTCCCATTTATTCCATTTTAATGAATATCATTAGTTTTGCACATCTATCTTTGGAATTTGTTTAAACATTGTTGCATTGTACATTTACAATTTCTTGGAGCTTTTCTCTCTGGACCTTTACTAAAAATGGGCAATGTACCCAATTGGACTTTTCTGATAAACAAAAGCAAGTAAATAAATAGATAATATTCAACCACCACTGATAAGACTGTCCTCAAACTCACATTTAAAATATTTCGGAC
This sequence comes from Protopterus annectens, assembly GCF_019279795.1. NCBI lineage: Eukaryota > Metazoa > Chordata > Ceratodontiformes > Protopteridae > Protopterus > Protopterus annectens. Next base: position 1,387,525,432 of record NC_056735.1, on the reverse strand, counting down.
TGCATATGATAGCACTCTAATTTACACTCAGAACAAAGTAACATGCAATTTACATCAGGAAATGTTTATGCAAATATTAACAGAAACAAGTTGTTTTACATATAATTGTTTCTTTAGTCCATTCAGTAGTATTCTAAACATAACAAATTTGGTTTTATACTTCACAGTTCTCCTCCAAGTTTAACAGTCAATAAATTGTATTTTTTATTCACTTCTTACTGCAGAGTGGCAATTCACAAGTCAAAACGACACAGGTTCATAGGTTCATAGATTAGTACTAAAATAACTGTCCTTGCAAGCCATTTTAAGCCTAGCCATTTATCCCTTGTGAGACTCAAACCCTGCACCTTTTGCTTGCAAGGCAAAGACCTTAACCATTAGGCCACCCTCCCAACCCATTCCCTCCCTCTAGTGGGACTAAAGCTTTATGGTTCTCCCAACTGTTCACTAAATTCATTTCACTGCTATCCATCTTGACCATAAGGATCTTCTAATACTGACCTCTTGTTCAAGTCCAAGGAACTTCTGATTCTTCTGTATCAGCTCCGCTTTTTTTTTCTGTTGCTCAACCATTTTCTTTTGGGATAATAGAAATGTTTTCCCTGGAAATGTCCATTTCAGCCTGCTGTCTTGCACTTTGTTGACCAAACCTTTTAATTTCCACCATGGCCTATTTTACTTCTAAAGATATCTTCAATACTCCTTGAATAAATACTCTCAAGACAGCTGGATATTGCAACTGGAATCTCACAACAGCCTCTATATACTCCCTGATAGCAGAGATAAGTGTGCTTCTCTTTTGTCTGGTACACATAGAGTAATAAGTTTCCAAAAACAATCTTGTATTTCCAATTTTTAACACTTTTTCCTTGTCACAATTCTGTCAGGAGCAGGTTTATTAATATTGGCCTCAGCTGCTTTCTGATAGCTAGATTTAAAGCATATAACATGATATGCCCTCTCAATTAAAAAAAATCTTGTTGTGGTGCAAGAATCCAGTTATTTGCATTTTCATAAAATTAATACAGTATACTTCTTTCAGTTTATCTGTTATAGCAGAACATCTTATATTTTCGCTGCATGCTGTTTTCCATCTGTTTTTGAAACATTTCTTAAGAAGCCTCATGTTCAGACAGTCTTTGATAATTTCAGTCTCTGATTTTGTTGTTTTATCAGCTCATCTAAAAGCTTTTTGAAGCTTCTTCTGTTTTTTTCCCCCAGTCTTTTGTCATTTGACTTTATATATTCCATCAGTGTCCCACAAACACTTATCAGTGCCTTTGGTTTTCCATTTCTTCTAAATTATTGGAAACTATCTACTGTACTAAAACTGCAACTTGAAATTAATTTTGCTTAACAGCTGTGAGGTTCTTCCCAGCCAGAACATTTTCTTCTTCTCCTTCCTTTATGAACACATTTCCCTTATCTTTCACAAATTTCTTTTTTGTTGGCATCCAAATAGTGTAATCATGAACCAAATAACTGATATATTTTATTGGTTTTATCAACAATTTCACACAAAAGAAAACAAGGAAGATGTGGAAAATAAAAGACCAAAATCTGATTTTATTAAAACAAAATAAAAAATTTTCAAATCCACCACTCATCACATTTGCCTTCTTTAAGCTTTTTTGATACTTTTAAAGTAATTATCAAACATTTCAGCCAAATCATAATGGTCACATACTGTCTTGTGATTAAATACCAAAGGTCCAGCAGTGTGATTAGCACATCTTTGAATGCATGTAATTGATAAATAATAGTCTATTAATAGGTAATTTTGCCAGCCTCTGCTCATATAAGGTGTGACGCCCATGCCCTGGCCAGCAATAAAGAAGCTTCAATCCTCACCACTAACACCAGTGCAGGGCATCTCATATATGAGGAAAGGATAACAAATACACACAGTAAAGTGAAATTTCCTTTAAGAGTACACAGAGATCACAGTCAGTCCGGGGTGGTCGCTACACTGCTCTCCAGGTCCCCAATAAGACTCCCCACTGGTACAGCTATAGGGTAAAGATCTCAGCATAGTGGGCAAGCTAAAACCTCCAGCACCCTATCTGTCCAATCAGTAATTCGTGTCCCTGCCCAAGTAGCTGACACACATACACACAGACACACACACACACACACACACACACACACACACACACACACACACACACACACACACTTTGAGAATAGTTTATACAACTGCACAGACACTCCTGGGGAAGGCTGTCACAGGTTTTCCAGCTGTACCACTTTTCCCCCAACTATATGGCAGTATCAGCTGACACCACCCACTAATATTTATCAGCTACTCAAAGGCTCTTAAAAGGGTGTCCAATTCTTACTGCACAATATTATTATCCAATTGGTAAGTGTGACTAAACAGTCAAGGCTTATTAGAGTGACTTGGTAAAGGATCACTATATACATGCAATGTATTCTAGAGCCTAAATTATTTCTACACAAAACAGCCACAGTTAAAAGGGTTTAAAATATTTAATAATAAATAATTAACACAAGACAATACTTTTTACTACACAGTGCTAGTCAAGAGTTCAGAGATCACAGAGAAATACTTAATATAATTCAGTAGTACAGTTCTGATATCACAGAAAAACGGTTAGTCTAATCTTTCTAGTTTCTAGCTATTTCTAAGAGAAAACACAAATCTAAGATAAACTTACACATAGAGCAAAGGCAAAGTGCTGATGAGTTGGATGGTCAAGACAAAAATGCTTAATGCTCTCTGATTCTCTCTGTTTTTAAAATCGCATTCCTTGTTAACATTACATCATTCTTCACACTTCCCTGGGTTCCCAGGCTAACAGAAACTACATTTACATTCTTCACCTCTGGGCAGAAACCACAGCAATAAAGGACATTTATGCATGTAAATTCTGGACATTAACTCTGGCCTTTATACAAGAGCAAGAATTCCTTCATCTACACTGGCTGGAGCCGTGTTCACATCAAAGGGTTACAATATGCTTTACTTGGTCAGTACAGTGCACTGTTGTTACATTTTTTTCAGTTCCACATGTAACACTATTTTTACCATTTAAGACAAACCTGTGGTTTACATTAGTATTTACAGATGACAGAATTATCTCCAAAATTCTATCTGGCTAGGCTGGCAGCCTTCACCCATCTTCACCCAATCTTCACATAAGGATTTATGTATAATACTCTGATTAATCCTCCTGGGATTGTGCTGCATTATTTTTGTTCATAAAAAGTATGTGCTTCCTACAGAACCTGAAAAACACACCTCAGGTAGTATTTATAAAGAGCCCAACTGTGAACAGTATGGCTGTGGCAAAAAGAGTCCTTTAATGAGAGTACAAAAAACAGTGATTCAAAGAAACATTAGCTGCAATGAGGAAAGAACTCATTATCTGCTAATTTGTATCTGTCTGAATTGCTCTAAATGAAATAAGATGATCAACAAGCTTATTAATAAAAGCTCTTTTTATTAATAAGCTTGTCAATCACCTTATTTCATTAAGACAGATATATTTACCTATTACTGTGATTTTTACATTTTGCACACTATTCCATGGGCCTTGTACATAAACTGCAAATAATTTCCCAGCATTTCTTCCCACTTTGCATTTTAAAAGACAAAATCCAATTTTAAGATTTTATTAAATTCTCAATATTCTGAAATTAATCTCACTGTAATCATTGTAACTGTTGAGAAGTACAGCAACAAATGCAAATAATACATCAAAACAGATAAGCTACATGAAGGACTGAAGAAGTGGCTGATGAGGTTGAAGCCTACTGCCAATACCGTGGGTATAATTCATAAAGATTACCATGAGGTGTACCTTTTGCAATTCAGAGACAGCCTTAACATGGTGCTCTGGAATGAAGTATGCACCCTACAGTGGGCTGTCTCTTTGTCCGTACTAGATAATAATGAAGCAATCTGGGGAAGGCATATGCTAATTAGACATGTATTCTCTCCCCTGAGCTACTTCCAGGAAGGTAGCCATTTAGATTAACATGGCTGTTGCTCCCATGCCACAGTAGAGCCCACAGCCAAAAGGCCACAATGTGTATGTGTGTGATTATGTGTCAATGTGTTTGCCTACAAGACAGCATGGGGGGGTAGTGAGGGTGTGTATGTGTGTGTGTGTGTGTGTGTGTGTGTGTGTGTGTGTGTGTGTGTGTGTGTGTGTGTGTGTGTGTGTGTGTGTGTGTGTGTGTGTGTGTGTGTGTTATATAAATGCTTGTGTGAATGTGGGCTGGAGTGCCTGCCATACCGCCACACACCCTTAGACTAATAAGTATAGTCTACAACACTGGGTAGTGGGACTGCTAGCTTCCAGGAACAACTGTACTACAGGGATGGGGGGGACTGTAGCTACCAAGGATTACTCTATTAACACTCATGCCTTAATGGCACTTAATCACTATGGAGACTGGGGAGTGGAGGGGGACATTAGCCACCGGGGATACTCACAATGGAGTGCTGTAAAGGCACATTCAATAAAAGGTATGTAAAAAGCACTTGATACCAAAGGCTGTTCATAGGAAACAATAAATAGAGAAATAAAATAAAATAATTAAGAGGGAAAAACACTTGTGCCATAACAGCACTTAATTGCTAGAGGCATCAGGGGTGGGGGGAACAGTAGCCATAACACTCATGTCTTAACAGCACTTAATCACTACAGGGGAATGGGGTTTTGGGGGGGGGGGGTCACTGGCTACCAGAGATACTCATGGAGTGCCCTAAAAGTAAATGAAAAACAAAAGGTATTGAGAATCATTTGATACCAGGGACTTTTCATATGAAAAATAAGTAAATAAATAATGAAGAAGGGGGGAAAAGGGGATTTGAACTCTGCACCACTGATAGAGGAATCCTCTGTATTAGACTGCTGCATTAACTGATAAGTTAGTGCAGCAGGTATTTTTTTTAAATATATTGACAATCTCAGACATTATGCAATGCCTGCAACATCTCGTGCTGAACAAGAAGGAGGAATGGGACACATCAGACATGCCTCTCAATCTCCTAAGCTTGTGCCCTAGCATGGAACTGCTGAAGGATATGAAGTGTAAAACTTGAACATCAAGCATTAAAGACTGAACTGCAATCATCAGTGAATTACCAGGGTGGGGAAAAAGAATCATCATGGAAGATCTGACAACAGGGACAGGTATGAGATAGGGGATGTGTGTGCTTTACTGTATGCATGTGTGTCCAAGAGTTATTGGGGGGGGGGGGTGCCACTGCTTTCACGATGCAGTCATTAACACAGATACCTACCATAGGAAGTGCTGATATGCACTTTGTGGTAAGTAATACATTTCAGACACAAGCAAATTGGCCCATAATGAGATCACTCCTCACTGCAACTAATTTGTCTCTGAATCGTAAAATAACGCATTGTGGGTGCAGGGTGATCTTAATGAATCCTTGGCTATTTCTATTAGTGAATACAAGTTGTAAAGCATTTCTTCTCAGAGCTGTAATAATCTGGGTAAAGTTTATAACTGAAATAAGATCTACAAATTCAGAGTTGTGATTGTCAGGACAAATGCTGGAACACTAGACTATATTAGGGAATTTAAAATCACTCAGGAGCACAGTGGGAATATCACTCAAATAATTTGCAAGTATATCCAAAAGGCTAGTCTACTGTTTACAATTCATGCTTGGTGTATAATAACAAGCTATTAACCTTAATTTAGAGATGCTGGCCTTTATGTCACTCTCTAGCATTTCAGTCTCCAGGTCTACCTAAATAAATAATCTAAGACTTCTTATAACACAGGAATATAAAAATATTGCAATAGGCCCCCTTTCATCCTTACTACAGTTTGAAGCCAGAGAAATTTGAAAGCATTAGAAAAATATATACATAAGGCATTACATACCTCAGAAATTACAATACTACAGTCACCTTTAACAATGAGTGCTTTCCAGCTCATCAACTTTATTTACTAAAATACAACCACTGGTACAATAAACTTTTACAAAGTTATTAGATTCACAGGAACACGAATGCCTTGAAAGATCAACAGAATATTTGCTACAAAACTTTCAATATTAACGTTTGTTTTAGCTGTCAGGAATTTTCTTCTTTTAAGAACATTCCACTATCCATATCAGCTTCTTCCCAAGATGTTACCATTTTCTATGGGGTTACTGTTAAATGATTGTAACTTTATGAACTCACGATAAAAAAGTTTTAGTAATTTTGTGATAGCAAAATTTCACTCCACATTAAATTCACATTATTAGCTCTACATGTCAGGAACTTTATGAACCATGCCTATCCTGTCTATGGTTAAGGGGATGTGGCTTATGTCATCTTATTGCAGCCTCCGCTCTGCATCTCTTTTTATGACAGTTTTTCATCAGAATCTGCTTCTGTGGAAATGAGCATGTACTTTTACAGCAGTTTAGAGACTAGGAGCTATGTGTTTGTATCTCTGTGGTGTTGCCTGTACAGTACTGATGTTCAAAATATTAAATTTAATGTGTCTTTAAAACTCAACTAGTTAAATCTTTCAAACAAAACATTTTGCTGGTAGGAGAGGATGTTCTCCAACTAAAACATCCAACCTATTCATTTTTAAACACCTTTTATTAAATTATCACTTAAGACATAGGTTTACATGCATTAATGGAAAATAAAACAAACCGTACTAACATTTTTCATCTAAATGCATAATACATTCCATATATATTCTTTCTTTACAATGGCTTTCATCTAGTCCAACATTGCATAAATTGCCAATTCCTGCCTTCCATTAAACCTCACTCATACTCCCGAACATTATTTTGCATGCATTGTTCATGAAAATTCTGTTTATTTCTATGTAGTTCACTCCTTTTCTTTTGTAAACATACAATTTCCTGTTCTTTTACAATATTCAATACTTCAAATACAGTTAGTTTAAATTCTGATTAACATTTTCTAGTAAATGCCTTTTTGGTAATGGGCAAAATAAAATACAATAAGGCATTACTATATCTTGGCAATTCAGATTCTGTGTGTTCCATTTCAAAAGAATTATTTCCTTAGTTACAGCCATTTGCTTCCCCAATGTTTCTGATGGGGTATTCTATGGGGAATTTTTTAAATCTGCCAGCTCATTACACTTCCAAAAAAACATGTTCCCAGATACTTTTCTTCCCCATCACACCACCATTTGCCATTACCTGACAAAACATTATTTGATGTCTGCTAGGGTATAAAAATACATACGCAAACACTTCCAAGCAAAATCCTAAACCTTATTGGACTTTGTTGCATACCTGGAAGCCATGCATATGCCCTCCTATTGTCCCCTTGTAAACTGCTTTTCCAGTCTCTTTTCCCAATTTCTTCTCACCTCCTCTGATTGATTCTTACAGTTATCATGCAGTATGCTCTATGGCTGCTAATTATCTCTTTTTTTTTTTAACAGCAGCTTCTATTCTAAATTTGACTAAAAACTCTACCAGCGTAGGTCTTTCAGTCAGGACTCCCCTGTCCATCTCTCTTTGTTCATACTCCGATATCAATTCCTGGTAAGGAAGACTGTTTCTATCCTGCAATTCAAACTTCTTTTTGGCCTATTTCCATTCTAATAAATTTCCATCTGTAGTTATTTGCTCGCAATACCTTGGTTCCTTTGCCAGTTTTCTCCAGTAAATTTCAGATACTGCTTGTCTATTTTCAGTAATCCAACTCAGAGCCATCCCTATTAGCAAAATCTCTTTTCTCCATTCCTATTTTGGCTTAGTTATTAGAATATTTTCTGCAACTTTATGAATATAATATTATGTATGATTGTTATTTTTTCTGAGGATCTTCATCCAAAATCCCACTCTCTCCTTATTTGTTAAACTCTCCCCTTCATCATCATCATCATCATCCCTTTCCACTTAGAATTATAAGTTTCTGTTTGTATTATGTATATGAGCATAAAGTTAACTGGGTAGTCCTAAACCACCTTGTTCTACTGGGAAGATCAACTGGTCCCACTTAATTCTTACTCTCTTCACCACCCTGATAAATTCCTTCAACTCTTTATTAATTATTGTCCACAACCTCTCACTGGTTGATAAAAATATGTCTGACCTGTATATAATACTAAAGGGATTAAAAATATTTTCACTTCTTGAATCTTACTATCCATATTCATAAACAAATGTTTCTAATTTCTCAGTTTTTGTATTTTCTTTTTGTTAGTTTCTTCCCACAGAACATTTTAAAAGCCTTTAAATTATCACTGAAGACATAGGTAAAGATAAATGAGCAGAAAAGAAAACAAACCATTTTAACATTTTTCCGTTTAAATACAATATGCATCACATGTACTTTCTTTGCAACTACCAACAGTCCGTTACAAAAAATGCTGAATTCCTGCCTTCCCTTAAACCTCACTCCTTCTCCTCCTCCTGAACATTATTATGCACATATTGTTCCACAATTTTCATTAACTTCTATGTAATTTGCTCCCTCCCTTTTCTAAATACCCCTCTTTCAGTTCTTTTACATCTTTTATAATATTCAGTACCTCAAATACAGTTGGTGTAGACTTTGATTTCCATTTTCTAGTAATTGTTTTTTTTTTTGGCAGCCAACAGAATTAAACATAATAAGGTATTACTATGTCTAGGCAATTCAGATCCACTATCCCAGCTCAAAATAATCAATTCCTTACTTACAGGTATTTGCTCACGCAATATTTCTGATAAGAGTCATCTGTAGGAATTTTTTTTAAAACTGCCACGTCATTACACACCCAAAACATATGTTCCCAGTTATCTCTTTCTTCTCCATCACACTTCCAACACTTGCAGTATACCTAAGGAAAAATTCTTTGAAGTTTGCTTGGGGTATAAAAATACCTATACAAACAATTCCAAGTGAAGATCCTAAACCTATTGGCCTTGGTTGCATATTTGGGAGCCATGCAGGTGTCTTTACATTGTTTTCTTGTAAATTGCTTTTCCAAGCTCTCTTACCAATCTTCTAACCTCCTCTGATTGATTCTTATAGTTATTATGCAATATTTTATGTCTGTTTCTAATTATCCTTTTTAATACCTGCTTTTGTTCTAGATACAACTAAAAACTCTACCAAAGCAGGTATTTCACTTAAAATTCTCAACCCCTTTTTTATTGCTTGTACTCTGAGATCAAACCCTGGTACGGAAGGCAGTCTCTAGGTTGCACTTCAAATGTCTTCTTGGCCTCATCCTTCTCTGTTACTTTTCCTCCTTGGGTTATTTGGTCCAAGTATCTTGGTTCCTTTAACAGGTTTCTCCAGTAAATTCCAGCCCAGGAAAGTTTCCTTTCTCAATTCTCATATTGGCTTAGTTCGTTATATACTTTCTGTAACTTTACAAATACAATATTCCATAAGGTTGTTATTTTCCTTCTTAAGGATCTGCATCCCAAATCACCGCCCCCTCTGTTTCTTGAACTTCCCTCTTGCTTTACTTTGAAATACAACATTCTGCTTATTTTATGTATATGAGCCTTAAAAGTGTTGCTGTAAAATATCCCTTCAAATCAGGTAAAGCTAAACTACTTTGTTCTACTGGTAGGATCAGCTTATCCCACTTAACTTTTGCCCTCTCTTCCTCCCAGATAAATTCCTTCAATTTTTGTATTAATTATTGTCCACAACCTCTCCTTGGGTTGATAAAAATATGCCAGACCCACATACAAGACTAAAGGGACTAAAAACATGTTCACTGCTTGTTTTATACTATCCATATCGATAAATAAGAGTTTCTAGTTTCTCAGTTTGTTTAGTCTCTTCTCACATATACTTAGCTGCCACAACAGAAGATGTCTTAATCCATACTCCTAAATACTTCATCATATCATGTCCCCAAAAATATGGGTATTACTGAACCAATTCGTGTGGGGGTACATAATTTACAGCTATAGCCTTTGTTTAGCTTCATTAATTTTATATCCTGAAAACACCTGAAACTGCTCAAAATGTTCCACAACACCAATGTCTTTTTCTGGATTTATCAGGTGCAAAATAATATTATCTGCAAATAAAGCAAACTTTTCTTGATTACCATACCAATTATATCCTTGTATTTCATTGCCAATGGTTCCAAGCATAAAGCAAATAACAAAGGGGAAAGAAGACACCCTTGCCTGGATCCTCTGTTCCATCACAGCTTACCGGAGTGGAACACTTTCACTTTGATTCTTGCCTCCTTCTTCAGATATCCTTTTAATTAACCTTATTACTGTATCAGTTAATGCAAATGCTTTCAATGCCCTATTCACAAAATCCCAGCTTACTCTGTACAATGATTTCTCTGCATCAATACCCACCAACAACAAAGGTATTTTCTTATATTCTTCTTCTTCCCTCTGGATCATCACTGTTCTGGTAATGCTACCATATCTTTGGCTCCCCTACATGAAACCGCACTGATCCATATCTATCAATTTATGATTCAGCAAACGCTACTGAGCAGCACCATATATTTGTGAATCAACTCTAGTGTTACTGGATTACTAGTTTACAGAGTGGCATTGCTCTGTTTTGTAAGTTTGAACACCTTTGCCATTATTTCAGTTAGTATAGACATAACCACTTTATAATCATGGTTTAAAATTGAAATTAGTCTATACGAAGCTGGGTCTGAAGGGTCTTTTGTCATCTTTAGGTAACACAGTCACCACAGCTTTCTTCCAAGATGGTGATGTTGCCCCTCCTTTTAAAATACTGTTAAACAAAATCTTCCAACTATCATTTTCTTCCTCCTAATTTATAAACTTCCACAGGAATACCATCTGTTCTTGAAGACTTTCCTGAAAATTGCTTAGACATTACTATTTTTATCTTGTCACCTCCTATTTTAACTGTTAGTTGTTGACCCTCATCAACCTCTAACCTTGGCATAATTAAGTCTTCCATAATTACTTTCATTTGTACTCTTTCTTGATTTCCACATTTCCTTGCTTTATACAAATTTTCATAAAATTTCAGGAATATCTCAAAACTGCTTTAGGATCTATGGTTATTTTTCTTGTTACAGATTTTCTAAGTTTGGTGACAACCCTTTTAATATTCTGTTGGCTAAGTCATTGTGCTAAACGTTTTTGTGCTCTGGAGTTATCAAAAAATAGTTGTTTAACTGCAATCTTTCTAAACTCATGCATATTATCCAGATACTCCCTTATTTTCTTTAGCCCTCTGCGTTTGCTCCTCCTCTTGTTCTGTATGTTCTCCTTATTCTGCAGTACTTTAACCTTTGTCAACCCCTATATGTAATTTCTATTATTTCTTAACCATACTTCCTTCTGCTTTATTTCAACTTATTTTTAAACTCTTTTTTTCATTTTATCCTAGTCAATAGCTTTAATTTCTGAAGAGTTTTCTATCTTCCCTAATAACTCTTGAATAATTTCTACTACCCATTACTTAAATTCCTCTCTTTTTAACATCCTGCATTTTTCTCTTAGTTTTTATTGGTGCATTATCAGAAATAGTTATTGGATATGTGTTGAAGCTTTTAATTAAATGCACATGTTCCTGTGAAATATAACTTATATGTAGTCTAGCTCAGTTATTGTAACTTGGGGAATAATATGTAAATTCAGTCACAGTTTCTACTACTGAATTCACATTTTCCATACCAGATATTTTCATAAATTTCTTCAGAAATGTAGTGTCTTTTGTTATATTGTCCCTTTTAGATCCCCCTGATACATCCTCACTATTGCAAGTCAAATTCCAGTTCCCACCCATAAATAATATTCCCAGCTGAAAGTTGATTATTTCTCCCAAAAAATTTCTTAAGCTCCATAATAGCAGCTTTGGTGGAATTCAAATACATGTAATCCTCCTCCCTTGCCAATAACCCGTTACTACCACAAATCTACTATTGTTGTCTTTTTTCCCTCATCTATGACTACTGGAGCCCCTCTAGCAATTATTATAATTACTCCCCTTTTCCTCTTTTCCTGATATTCTGCTGAATATTCTTTCTGAAATATTTTCTTTGCAAAATTCACATGGTCATTTCTTTCCAAATGTGTCTTCTGCATTTCTTAATATAATTCAATACTTATTCCTTTCTATCTACACCAGTAAGGCCATTCATGTTCCAGGATAATATGGACTACATAGCTATCATGATAAAAAGTTATTGTTCCCATCTATTATACATGACAGCTTCTCTGAATTTGTATTTCCAGATTTTGTGTTACATGCATACATCAATGTTCTTCAGGCTCATCATTTGTACAGTTGTTTCTTCTCATCTCTGTTTGCACATATTTTTTTTTTGTTTTAATGAAAACCCACACACAAAGAACAAAATACAAAACACTTGCATCCACTATTAACTTGGAGCAACCAAAAATATGTACATCTTCAAAACATGAATTTTATCCCTCCAGAAAGGAAAAAAAAAACTGCAGTAAATTGATGGCTGCAGCCACAGGCATTATCTAACCTAAAATTAAGGTTATCCATGCTAAAGCACATGCTACAACCTGTGCTTTGAGAAAACATTGACTTTTAGCCTTGAGAAAAGGTGCACTGGCTATCTTTAAATAAAAGTAAATTGTACACTTTTCTATTAGCTGCATGAAAGTATTAAAACTGCTAGGAAGGTTGTTCCTCTTGTTCACTTCCCATAATTTCATACTTAATTTTTTTCACCGAACTGCTTTTGCATTACCCTCAGCAAAGAATACTCAGAATTCCCAAGCTTAACTGCTTGCAGCTGTAGACAGCGTGTGTCCATTAAAACGGACTCAGGAATGAGTCTTTGTAAATTTCACTCACAAAAAAAAATTGCACAGCTTCCCTCAGCTTAAGACATCTTGACTCCACTGAACATTTGCCAGTGGAAAACAAACAAATATCTCCGCAGTTGTAAGACGCTTGGCTTTTGATGGCTTTCATAATTTTGTCTTACTTTTAAAGGCTACATTCTTACAAAAAACACCTGTAGTAATCTAGACATTCACCCTTGTAAAATAAAACAAGAAAATATCCTAACTCCACACATAATATAATTAGTGCATTTTTACACCTCACCCCCACACTAGCAGACCGAGGTCACAGCAGTTGAACATTAAACTTATTTTCATCCAGCTTTTTTTCTCTTGTTATACTGTAAAAACATAATTTCCTTACAACTAAAAAAATACTTGCTTACTTTGATATCTGTCACTGAAAAGACTCCCCCTACATTTAAATACCCCTTATTACACACTACACAAAATTATTTTACTGTCTAGAACATGCAGTTTATATCCATGAAATGTTTTATACAAATACTAATAAGAACAAAAATTGTTTCCTTACAGTTAGTTTCCCCCTTTTAGTGTCCTTCTAAACATTAATGATATAAAGTGGGGTATATGCTTTACAGTCCACCCGCATGTTTAACAAAATCAACAAAAGTCCAGTGCTTTACAGACACTTTTTCTTGCAAAATCATATTTCACAAATATGTGAAGATGCTTTATAATCTTCCATTTATTCACTAATTTCAGAGTTGATGGTCTTCTTCTTGCTCACCTCCATCTCCCAACAACAGACTGGTTCAAGTCCAGGGTACTGCTGATTCTTCTTGTCAACTCCTTGATTTTTTTGTGTCTCAAGCAATTTCCTTTGGAACATTGGAAAAGGTTTCACTGGCAAAGTCCCTCTATGAACATTACATTCAGAGAAATGAAAAGCAGGATCTCCTTCTGCTAGCTGACTCACTTTCTGTTGGACATTTTTTTATTTTTTCCTTAGCCTATTCTATGTTAAAAATTGACTTTGATCCTTCATGAAGAACTAGTCTGAAGACAACTGGATGCAGCAGTTTCAATCTCAACATTCCTTGATTGCTGGGATAAAATTGCTTCTCTTTTGCCTGGTGTACAGTGAATAATAATTTTTTTCAAACACTCTGCTGGCTCCAATTTTTCATACTTTACCATTCTGCCACAATTTTGTCAGGATCAAGTCTTTCTGCTGGTTTGATTGCATCTTTACTAATATAAATCTTGGCTGCTTTCTCATGTTCAGGTTTGTAGCATACATTCGACGTGCCCTTTCAATTAACAAATGACATTTTATAAAATTAATGCAGTCTATTCCTTCCCTCTTCTCTGGTACAGCAGAAAATCTCATTCATTTCTGCATGCTCTGCCTTCTCACCTCATATTCAGTCAGCATTTTTTTCATGTCAACCTCTGATTTTTGCAGTTGTATTAGTTCATCTGAATGGCTAATTAAAGATTCTTCTATTTGTTTAGTCAAGTCTTTTGATGTTTGAATTGATATAGTCCATCAATGTTTCATTTATTTTAATCACGTCTGAGTACATTTGATTTATTTTTCCTCTAAATTACTGGAAGCCATCTGTTGAACAAAACCTGAAGCTTGAACTGCTTTTTGCTGAACAGCTGCAGAATCCGTCCCAGGCAGTGTTTTCGCTTCACCTTTTCTTGTTAATTTCCTTCAGGTTTTCCAAATTTCTTTTTTGCTGGCATCCAGACAGTGTATTTACTAGCCAGTAAGTGAATTTTAACAAAAAACATGTTCAATGGCACTCCTAAGTGAATTTTAATGAAAAACATTTTCAATGGCACTCCTAAGTGAATTTTAATGAAAAACATTTTCAATGTCACTCCTTTTTCTCAGTTTCTCTTTTCACACTGGGAGAGGTGAAGTTATGCTGTAGAACAATGTGCAGCCATATTGGAAGTCCTATCTTTATTAATTTTATACCCCAAAATTCTTGAAACTGTCTCAAAATATTCTACAATATCGAAATGATTTATCCAGTACTTCAATAATCAGCTTAGTTTCTGTTGTCATTTTAGGGGGATACAATATTTATCACCATGGGAGGAAATGGTTAACAAACCATATTGCTTGTCAAGGGTGGTCTGCACTTGTCCCCCCTAGGAGACCAAATAAATTGTCCTACCCCAGAGAGCCTTTCTACAGTTACCTCTTACTGACTCTTGTAGGTATTTATTGCTTGGTCATATTTGCATTAATAGTTCTAAAACCATGCTACATAAAAGGTATCAGATTTCATCTTAAAGCACACATGATGGCAAACACAACTGTATTGACATTTGACCTCTGTTTAATGCAGCTAAAGATATATGGCATATTATCTGCATATGTTTTATTTGTACTATAATCATTTTCATATTTCTCCAAATATCTCAACATTCAAGTAATACAGACAGAACTTCATAGTCTCATATAAAAGCTCACAGTGGTATGAAGAAAATCCTGCTGGCAGTACATGTCTTGCTTGAATGGTTCCTGAGATATAAGCTGTTTATACAACATTACAAAATTAATATTCACTGCTTTTACTCTGGCTTATACAATTCAGTTTAAAGCATCAAACTGAATGAATGCCAATTAATTTATCCCAAATAGTTTGCCATTTACAGATTTCTAGTAACGCTTATGGTTCTAGACATATTTATTTGAAATGTAAGGAGATAGCTTCTATTTTATTAGGGGTTCAAGCCACACCCATTGGAAGTTAAAAGTACAAAATCAAAAGAGTTGTACTGGAGGGAATGAATTCCAAACTGACAACACTTCCAACAAAGCAAAATATACACAAAGAAATCTAAAGGTGTTACTGCTCAATGTCAGGAATCTAAACAACAAGCTCCATTCCTTCCAAGCTCTCCTCACCATGGAGAATGCAGACAATGTTACAGAAACACGGTTTAAAGCCATAGGAAGTACCCCAGCAATGCAGGGCTTCAGTGCCTTCCACACATTTAGTCTAGGCACTGCACAGGCAGGTACCAAAGGTGGAGGTGTTTCAATCTACATCAACAACAAGCATACATCTAGGCTGATTAAATAGGATGACATGCTGGAAGTTCTCTGAATGCAGATTACCATGGGCAAAGTCCCATACCATATTCTAGCAAGCTACAGGTCACCTTCTATGTCCCATGAAACTCATACATCATACTTAGACCTATTGGAATCACTCACCATTCAACCAACTACCATATTTATGGGGGACTTTAATTATCCCTGTATAAAATTGGAATCCTACACGTCATCAAATTTGCATGAGCAAAGACATTCCTAAACTTTGTCAACATAAACACCCTGGAACAGACGGTGCATACGTTTACCATAGGAACAAACAGATTGGGCTGGTACTGACAAACATAGAATAACTCTACCCCCCACCCAGTGCTGTGTCCTCTCTGGCAAGGTCAGACCACAAAGCATTTTCTTCCAAAATAAAAATCAATTTTGTAACCCTGGTAAATCCTGTCACAGTTAGGAACTACTCCAAGGAAAACTACCTTTATTTAAGTGATAACCTGTCAAACTTTCAAGCCCCTTGAAACTCAGATAACACAGCAGCCTATGCAGATGCATTCACAGAAGCTCTACAGAATGCTGTCCCTACCCAAAGTAAGCCCAAAATCAACTTAAAAAAATAAACAACCCTTGTGGAATCCAAAATTAATCAGGTTGTACAACAAAATTAAAAAGAAAAAAGTCATAGCTAAAATTTGGAAGTATAACACCAAAATTTTTTTAAAAATCTCTCATTTAATTGAATAGACAACTAAGAGAACTAAATAAGTTCAACAAAGCAAATTTTGAGGGAAATGTAACATTCCAGGTCAAGAAAATCCCTAAGGCCTTCTTCAGCTATGTCAGAAACCTCTAAGTCAGAACACAACAATGTGCCATACTGCTAGTAAATACAGACACATTCAAAGAACTGGGAGATATAGCAGATCTTCTGGCTGACAAATTTGGCTCCAACTTTAACCCTCTCTCACCCACAGCCACCCCCCAGGAAATACCATCCAACATAACCAGTAGGGTGCAGGTCTTAAAGGAGCTATCTTAATGCCAAGAATACAGCTTTCATGGGCCTTAAAATACTCCAGGATGCCTCTCAGATAGCCTAAAATAAGAAATATCGGGGCCACTGGAATCCCTATTCAACCATGACCTCTGAACAAGCTTTGTGCCACACAAGTGAAGGACTGCAACAGTCATCCCTCTGGCACAAGGGTGGGCCATCAACTGATCCCAGGAACTAGAGACCCATTAGTCTGACTAGTCTCCTTTGCAAAATAGAAAGAATTATCTTGGAAATAATTAACAATGACATAGGAAACCTTCAGATACTCGACCCACCTAGTTTCTTTTCAACAAAGACTGGCCATGCTTACCGAACCAGGTGGACTTCTTTAAAAAGGTCAACAAGGCACTGGATAAGGGCAAAATAGTGCACGCTGCCTGCCTTATCCTAGCTAACGCATTTGATACAATACCCCACTCAGGCATTGTAAGCAACCTCATGGAATTAGGCATAAACTGTTATGTAACCCCCTGGATATCCAGATGGTTTAGAGATGGGTTAGGATTGGAGAGACCACCTCCACAAAGAGGCTGGTCACAAGTGGAGTCCCCCTATGGCTCTCTGCCAGATCCACTCCTATTTGGCTTCTATTTCTCAAAGTCAAAGCCAGTACCAAGGATCTCTGGCTTACCAAGTTCGCAGATGATTGCAAGTTGGGAACAATCATAGAAATCTTCCAAGATACTGACATTTTACAAGAAGGTCTAACCCAGATAAATGACTAGTGCCAAATTCATGTCATAAAGCTCAATGCCAAGAAATGCATAATAGTACCTTTTGGAAATATGGCCACCCCATTAAAATATCACACCAACAAAACACCCTCAAAAGTACACACAGGTATTTAGGGATTCATGTAGACAGTAACCTGACTTTCGACCAACATGTGTCTAAAGTAGTAAGGAAATCCTTTTGTGTCATTCAACTTACAAGTAAGGACATTGCCTATAGGTCAAGAGAAGTTATTGCACTACTATACTCAGCCCTCATATGATCCATCATTGAGTATAGCTCTCCCTTCTGTAGTTACCTGACCAAGCACATGCAACAACTGGAACAACCACAGAGGTTCCTCATAACAATAACATCAGGTATAAACACAATGTCCTATGCAGGTTGCTTTAAAGCCCTATCCTTACACTCTATTTTCTACAAACTGCTGACAGGTGATTTATGCCAGGCATACAAGGCACCTTGGATCCCATCCTGGTTTACCTTTTGCATATCAGCAAAATACACAGCATCAGAACTACTAGATACAAGGATGTAAACTTTGCTTGCAATTTAAATACAACACGTTGGAGGGTCAGGTATGTATCTCAAAGAATTCACATTTACTTGAATAGGTTTCTCATCCATGTGAAGCAGAGCCCTTCCCTAACCCTAGTTAAGTGTAACCTGGGAGAGTGGATGGGAAATTGGAAATTCACTCCTGGTCTGACAACTATGTAATCTATGATGGCCCGAAGCAAAAGTTAAATCATGTTCCACTAATATATACTCCTTAAAACAAGTTCTAAAGCAAAATAGCCATGGGATAAATTTGGGTTGCACTGCTTGGCTTATAAATACCCCAGTGGTCGTTAGCCTACTGTATAACTAAGAAAATATGAACAAATTAATATTATCTATAAATAAAGTAATTTTTTTCTTGATCATCATCCAAATTATATCCTTGAATTTCTTAGTCCCTTATTTTTTTTGCAAGTTAGGGGAAAGAGGAAACCCCTTCTGGTTCCTATGTTCAAACACAACTTATCAGTAAGGAAGACACCCACTTTAATTCTTGCCTCTTATCCTTCATATATCCACCTAATTAATCTTATTGTATCAGGGAATCAAATACTTAAGGTAATGCAAATACTTCTATTGTCCTGTTCATTAAATCCCAGCTGACTATGTTGAATGCTTTCTCTGCATAAAGATTCACCAAGAACAGCAATATTTTTTTTTACATTCTACTTTCCTCTGAATCATCATTGTTCTATTAATATTGTTAAATGTTTGCCTCCCCTCCACAAAATCACATTGATCCATATCTATAAATTTTGACAACACCTTTGTGATTTGTTTAGTATAGACATAAGTACTTCATTATTATGGATTAAAATTAAAATGGGTCTGTATGAAGCTGGGTCTGAAGGGTATTTACTCTCTGTGCGTTATACAGTTCCCATAGCTTTCTTCCAAGATATCGGTGCATCCTCTCTTATTAAAATAATATTAAACAAAACCTTCCAGAACGTCATCACTTTCTTCTCTCATATCTTTCAAACTTCCATGGGAGTATGATCTATTCCTGGAGACTTGCCTGCAAATTGATTACACGTCACTGTTTTTATCTCGTCTTCTATCTTAACTATTAACTGTTAAGCCTCATCTACCTCTGACACTGGCATAATAAAGTCTTCCATAAAAATTTCCACTTGAGGTCTTTATTGGTTTCCACATTCCTCCACATTATCAAAATTTTCATAAAATTTCCGAAATCTCTCTAATACCTACATCAGATCTTTTGTTATTTTTCTTGTCACAGGCACCCTAAGCTTGGTGATAACCCTTTCTATGTTCTGTTGCCCACGTCATTTTGCTAAAGGTTTTGTAATCTGGAGTAGTTATCAAAAGTAAAAGTGTAAAATCAATCTTTTTATACTCATGCATAGTACCCAAATACTACCTATTTTATCTTTAACACTCTCCAGTTGCACCTTTTCTTATTCTGTGAGAATCCCCTTATTCTGTAATATGTTAGCGTTGTTAGCCCCTTTAAATAATTCCTATTACTTCATAACCATATCTGTTTCTCTATTATTTCTACTCTGTTTTTAAACTCCACATTTTCATTTTATCTCACTCACTAGCTATCCCTAGTTATCATTTCTGAAACATTTCTATCTTTCCTAATAACTCTTACGTAATTTCCATTATCCAGTCCTTAATTTTTTCTCTTTTTAACAAGTAGGTGAGAAAGAGCCACTGTCTCATTTTTACTTCATCACATCGCCCCGCAATTTTATCTTAGTTACTATTGGAGCATGATCTGAAATAGTTATTAGATATGTGTTGAAGCTTTCAATTAAATGTGCATGCTCCTGTGAACTATATCTTCTATCCAGTCTAGTCCATTTATTGTACCTTGGAGAATAATATATAACTTATGTATGAGTTACTATTACTGAATTCAAATCTTCCATAAGAAATACTCTTTTTATAAATTTCTTCAGAAATCCACCCTCTTTTCTTATACTTGCCTTTCTAGGTTCCCTTGATACATCCTCACTAATGCAAATCATGTTCTAGTCCTCACCTGTAAGTAATATTCCCTGGTGAAAGAGGATTACTTCTTTCTATATTTTCTTAAACTCCATAACAGCAGTTTTTGTGGAATATAAATACATGACATTATAATCCTCCTCCCTTGCTAAAAGCTACTTATTACCTCAAATCTACCATCATTTTATTTTTCTATCATTGTTGGAGCCCCTCTAGCAACCAGTATTATTAGTCCATTTTCATTTGTCCTTGTTATAATATTCATCCTGAACTCATATCTTTGTCAAATTCAATTTGCTGATTTCTTTTCAGCTGGATCTCCTGCAGCATTGCTATTTATACTCTGCATTTTTAATATAATTCAGTACTTTTTCCTTTTTGGCGATACCTGCAAAGCCATTTACATTCCAAGATAATATGGTTAGTGTAGCCATGATAAAAAAGCTACCCCCTCATACATAACAGTTTTTGAATGTATATTTTTAAATGTTGTGTTATATGCACATATTAATTTTTGACAGGCTGATCTTTTATACAGTTGTTTTTTCTCATCTCTGTTTTAACCTGTGTAACATTTTAAACACTATTTGCTTTGATGCTTTAATGAAAACCTCCCACCAAAAAGATAAATGCATTTTTCAGAACACCCCATCCCCTATTAGCCTACAACAAACAAAAATATGTACATTTACAACAAATTAAATTTAACCCTCCACATAAAAAGAATTGTTCCAAATAGACAGCTGTACTATCAGGCTTTACCTAATCTAAAATTAAGGCTATTCCATGCTAAAGCACATCTTACAGTCTGTGTTCCCACTCACACTGACTGCTGTCTTTTCTTTTCTTATGTCATCTATATTTCCCTCCAAAATGTGAAAAACAGATTGTGTGCTTTCAAAAAACATTAACTTTTGGCACTAAGAAAAGTACACTGGCTATCTTTAAATAAAATAAACTTGTGCACGGTTTCATTAAATGCATTAAAGTATTAAGGCTGCTGGGGAGGCTCTACTCCTAACGAATAACTAAAATGATAATAAATAGTATTATAAAACGCTATACCTATTAGTAATTAATTTTACCTTAGATAACAATGTTTTAGATATTGCATGGATAAATCAAAGGTTGAAATTAACCACTTGCAGTGCTGGTCCATGGTTAGGAAGATCAGATCATTTATGTGTTATTTTGAGATTATGATCTCTAACTTTACTTAATAAATGTTGATATTAATATATGGAATTGGAAGCCTAGCTTTGAAAATAGGGCAGTTATAGACAATTGCAAAAGATAAAAAAGTCTTGTTACCAGGCAGAGCAGTTAAAATCAAACTTTCATTAAAAGCTAAAATCCAAGCTCAAAGTTTAAATCCCAAGGGTGTCAAAGTAAAACTTGCAAGTAAATCCAGGAAATCCAAAACAAAACAACAGACAAACACTTTTGGCTTAATCAGCCTTTTTCAGATCCTCAGGATCAGGTTTAGGATTTCCCAGATTTGCCTGCAAGTTTTTACTTTGATGCCCTTGAGATTTAAGTTTTCAGCTTGAGTTTTAGCTTTTAATTAAAGTGTTTGATTTCAACAGTTTAGCCTGGAAACAAGATATTTTTATCTTATGCAGTTATTCTCATTCATATAAGGCTTGCTTTTAGTGAAACAAGTATGTTTTATTTCATTTTAGTTATAGAAAATTGGGAAATAAAGATTTACTAGAACATTATATACATGTAGGATTACTTTTAAAGAATAGGGCAAGCAGCACATTACTGCTGAATACTAAACCATCAAAGATGAAACACAAGAAGAACAGGAAATAGAAATATTATAAAGACCATCCAGTGGCTTTTAATAAAATAAATTACCACAGATTTAGAAAAATGCATTTAAAAATTAGTAAATGAAGCAAAATAAAGTTATGAATTAAAACTAGCCACTAATTTGAATAATAATAATGGTTTATATAAACATTTGCGCAACTATGAGCTTGATAATACTAAGAGCTGGTGAAACTGTTTCAGATTGTTTATTAAGCAATACCCAATAAAGACATTTACTAGATTTTTCTTCTTTATTAATTGGGAATTGTCCCCATTAGCAAAAAGAATGCATAAAAAGAAGTTATGTTCTTACCATAACGTTCCATCTTTTTTGTCCAACTTCATTCCATTAACCTGTGGGACTCTGTTCTGAACCTCGGAACCAACCAGCCACCTTCTCACAACTCAAGAATCCAAATCTGAGCTCCTCCTACCTATCCAAAATGCCCCCACCCCCTATGCTACCTCAGATCGAGTTTGTGCACCAGAAAAAAGGTGTTGCTAACCAAATTTAACTATAATACAACAGAAAAGAGATTAACTCTCTCTCTCTCTCTCTCTCTCTATATATATATATATATATATTATAAAAATAATAAAAAGTGTACACACCCCTGTTAAAATGCCAGGTTTTTGTGATATTAAAAAAATTAGACCAGACCACAATAAATAATTTCAAAACTTTTCCCACCTTTAATATGACCTATAACCTATACAATTCAATTGAAAACCAAGCAAGTCTGTCAGGGGAAAAATATGAAACATAAAACATGTACAATAAGCTGGTTGCATAAGTGTGCACATCCTTAAACTAATATTTTGTCAAAGCACCTTTTGCTTTAATTACAATATTCAGTCTTCTTGAGTACATGTCTGCCATCAATTAAAGAGACTCTGCTTAACCCCAAATAAAGTTCAGCTGTCCTAGTAGGATTTTCCTGATATTTACTCAGTTGCCTGCTACAGCAAAGCCATGATTCGCAGAAAGCTTAGAAAGCACAAAGGGATATCTCTGTTGAAAGGCATCAGTCAGGAGAAGGGTACAAAAAAATTTCCACAGTACTGGATATACCATGGAACACAGTGAAGACAGTCATCAAAAAGTGGAGAAAATATGCAACAACAGTGATGTTGCAAAGAACTAGATGTCCCTCCAAAATTGATGAAAAGACAAGCCAAAAACTGGTCAGGAAGGCTGCCAACAGACCTACAGCAACACTGAATGAGCTGCAGGAAATTCTGGCAAGAACTGGTTGTGTATTACATGTGACAACAATCCCCCATATTCTACATATGTCTGGTCTATGGGGTAGGGTTGCAAGAACGAAGCCTTTGCTTACACAGACAAACATCCAGGCCCTGCTAACATTTGCAAAACAATACAGCAAGTCTCCCAAAAGCATGTGTTATGGTCTGATAAGACTATGGTTGAACTTTTTGGCCACAATTCCAAAAGGTACATTTGGCGCAAAAACAAGAAGTTATGTACTCAACATAATGTTCAATGTATGTAGTCCATCTCGCCTCACATTCTTACCCGTGTGTTCGGAGCCAAATATCGGCTCCGACTCGGCCAAACTTTTCTAGCTCGAAGTCTTCTATTGGCTGGGCTAAGCAGGTATCCCATGCTGCACTGCTCCATATCCCCAGATCTAGTTTGCTGCGAACACTCATTCATACCACATGCATAACAACATCCAAGTAAAGAAGAATAAACTAAAGGTGAAGGGAACTCTATAAATCAGACCTAACCTCCAGATCCTCCAGGAAGGTGGGAAGGTGGGAGGTTAAGTAAGAATGTGAGGCGAGATGGACTACATACATCGAACATTATGGTGAGTACATAACTTCTTGATGTTATGTAGTCCAATCTCGCCTACATTCTTAACCGTCCCTAGCACCTACATCCTGGGAGGCTCATAGGAAGATACTCCTGAGTACTGTGGAACCAAAGGAAGACGTGCCCCTAGATACCACGTCCAACTTGTAATGAGTAACAAATGTGTGAGGAGAAGCCCAATTTGCTGCCACACAAACATCATCCGTAGACAATCTGGCTTGATAGGCTGTAGAAGTAGATACAGCCCGAGTAGAGTGAGCCTTGACCAGAAACGGTAGGTCTTTACCTCCTGAGGAATAAGCGAAAGAGATGCAACTGGATATCCATCTGGATAGGGTGATTTTGGAGACAGGGGACCCAATCTTGTTTTCCAAAAAGGAGACAAACAGTTGATCAGATTTTCGGAGATCTTTAGTTCGGTGCAGGTAGAAACGTCACTGTCTGTGTACATCCATTTGATGAAATTTAAATTCTTGCCTTGTTTGAAAAATGGGGAAAAAATACTGACAACTCAATAGATTGATTAAGATTAGATATGGACGTCACTTTAGGAAGAAAGGAAGGGTTTGGTCTAAGAGAAACCCTGTCCTTATGAAAGATCAAGTATGGAGGTTTGATAGAAAGAGCTTGAATTTCTGAAACTCGCTTGGCTGATGTGATGGCTATCAAAAAGGCAGTTTTCCAGGTCAAGAATTTTAAGTCGCAGGTAGCTGCAGGATCGAAGGGTGGTGAATTAAGTGCTTGCAGGACAAAATTTAGATCCCAGGGCATGACAGGTTCAGAGACCGGAGGACGGAGTAACAGAGTGCCCTTCAGGAAAGCCTTACAGAGTCAGTGAGCCATCAGACTAGGCTCATTAGCAACATGAAAGTTAGAAATCGCTGCCAATTGAACTTTAATGGTAACTGACGCTGAGCCCTGATGGAAAAGCATAGACAAAAACTCCAAGACTGAAGCAATTGGGGCTGTGTAAGAGTCAATTCCTTGTGTATGAGCCCAAATAGAAAGCCTCTTCCATTTACTAGAATAAATCTTCCTAGCAGAAGGCTTATGAGAGGAAGATAAAATATGAACCACCTCAGGTGAAAAGTGATGAAGCCTAACTAACGACGGAAGTGGAGTAGCCAGGCTGTCAACCAGAGGATCCGCAGAGAGGGGTGGAACTGTCCCGACATGTGTGTCAGTAAATCTGGTTGTGGGTCCAGAATCCAAGGTGTGCCCACAATGTAGGGGTGGAGAAAGGGGGACCAGTCTTGATGAGGCCAGTGTGGAGCAATCAGAATCATTCTGCTTCCCAAGGATTGCATTTTCTGAATCACCTTTGACAGCAAGAGAAACGGAGGGAAAGCATAAAGCAGACCGGAGGGCCAATTGTGAACTAGAGCATCCCTGGATGACTCCCCCTGTGGGGGGATCAGCGTAAAGTAGCTGCTGTATTCGGCATTGAGGGGGCTGGCAAAAAGGTCGCAGCAAGGCTGACCCCATCTGCTGAAGATTTGTTCTGCAACTAGACGATTCAGGGACCACTCGTAAGGCATCAGAATAGCTCTGCTTAGCCTGTCCACTATCACGTTGGACTTCCCCGGAATGTGCATTGCCACCAGAAACCGTTGGGAAAATACTGCCACAATCGCACGGCCTCTCTGCACAGGGGGTATGATCTGGTTCCCCCCCTGTTTGTTCAGATACCACACCAGTGACATGTTGTCTGAGTGTATTGCAATAGTCCCTAGAGATAGAAAGCTCTGAAGTGCCTGCAACGCCAGTAGCACTGCAATCATCCCTAGGATGTTGATATGCAAATTTATCTTGTGATCTTGCCATGTGCCTTGGACTGTCCTGCCGAGATAATGCCCCCCCACCCCATCTGGGAGGTGTCCGTGGTCACTGTGGCAACCGGGGTTGGTGGAACGAAGGGTTTTCCCCTGTCCAGATTGTTGGTGCAAAGCCACCAACTGAGATCCTGTTTGCATCTGTCCGTGAGCAAAATAGGGTGGGAAAGTGGAAGTTTTTGGAGAGACCATTGAGCAAAGAGGAGCCATTGAAGGAGCCTCATGTGCAATCTCGCTAGAGGGACTAACATAATTGTTGCTGCCATAGTCCCCAGGAGTTGAAGAACCCATCTTGCCTTCGCTTTCCACAGGGGTAGCATGGCGTGCACCTGTTGCTGTAAGACTCTGATTCTTTCCTGCGGTAGAAAGGCTCACATTTGAACGGTGTCTAACTCTGCACCTATAAAAATGACACGCTGTGAACTTTCCCAGTTCAGTGTTATGCCCAACTGTTGACAAGAGTGATGGTAGCGTCCCTGGTTTGGATTAGTAGATGCCTGGTGGGGGCGGTAAGGAGCCAGTCGTCCAGATACGGAAACACTTGGAATCCTAGATGTCTCAAGTGAGCTGTCACCACCGCCATACACTTGGTGAACACCCTAGGGGCTGTGGTGAGACCAAAGGGCAGGGCTCGAAACTGGAAATGACAGGCTCCCAGCCGGAAGAGTAGGTGACTCCTGGATGCCCTGTCCATCTTGATATGGTAGTAAGCATCCTTGAGGTCGATGGAGCACATCCATACTTCTTCTCCCAACAATGGGAGAATCGATTGTAGCTTGACCATATGGAACTTGGACTTTTGTACATAGTTGTTCAGTTGGCTGTGATGTAATATGGGTCTCAGGTCACTTGAGCGTTAACCATCTGGGCCACCACCTCAGGCACGTTACCTGCAAGAGTATCCCCTAACTCCTGGAGCACAGTAAAATGAGACAGATAGTTCAGCAACCATAAGGTAAAGGTTGCTGACGAGAGGGTATGCTTCCCGTACCGGTCCATGGTCCTAGACTCCTTGTTAGGAGGATGGATGGAGGAAGAAGTCTCTGCTACTTCCTTCTGAGTGGACGCCACCACCACCATGGCATCCACAGGGACTCCTTTGAACAAAAACTCCTTCCCCAGGGGAGCAGAAAGAAATTTATTGGGTCTCCTGGGTACGGGTTTCACAGAATCAGGGTTCTCCCACATCCTCCGACAAGTTAAATCCAGGAGCTCGTTGAAGGGTAGAGACATCCAGGAGGCGGAGGGCTGAGCACCAAAGGCCTTCAGGAAGACTGACTCCTCCTCAGAGGGGGCTTTGGATGGCCAGTCACCTCTTTGTTTCAATATCTCCAGGATGTCGGAGAAAGAAACATCAGAGGATGACTTGGGGGACCCCTCCAATTCCTCGAGGACAGTATCTGAGGTGAAAGACTCATCCTAGGAGTCTATGTGCTTCCTCTTGCATGTTTTCTTTCTAGGGGGCTCCTCAGGCAAGAACTCTGAAGGGCCCTCAGATACTTGGGGACCACTCGTGGGGGTATCCTTAGGCCTTGGGGCTCCGCTGTCTACAGATAGGTGGTGATCAAAGGCTCTCACTGGAGTGGTAGGGGACAGAATGAACGACCCGCATGATGTAGCTGATGATCTGGCCAGCGCAGTCCACATGGCCTCAAAGGCAGGCCCCCCCGCCCCGAGTCGGAGGACCGGTCAGCCTCCGAGACCATGACAGGAGTCGGGGCTCCTCGAGCCGAGGCACCGAGTGGGAGACTAGGAACCGAAATGTGTCCCGAGGTGTCCCCCTCGGGCCCGACTGAAGAATCCTGAGTCCAGAACCCCGTGGATGGCGCCGGGTCGGAGCCGACGTCGGTACCGATAGGCCCAGAGGGACCATCGTAACCGATCTAGGAACATCACAGGGAGCAGAGCATTCTGGCTGTGAAGACAGAGATGCGCTCAGCGGAGGAATGATCGAAGAAGGTATCGGGACGAGCTCCGCAGCTGACTGGGACTGAGCCGAAAACAAGTTTGCCAAAACCAGTGACTGAAGGAGCCTCTGCACCACCCTATCGACATCCACATCTGACAGAGTCCCGGAGGATTTGGAGTACAGGGAGGGAGATCGAGATCTCTTCTTAGGTGACACTGGTCTAATACTGGGCAATCGGCTCCGAAGAGGCTCCAATATAATTGGAGCCGCCGCCGGTTCCATCAACACCGACACTTCCTGCGGCCCCGAGGACAGTGGAGCAGAGGAGGTCGAAGCAAGTTTAGTGACTTTCTCCGGTGGTTCCGAGGAAACTGAAAGAGGCAGAGAGCTCTTTTCTGACTTTGAGGATTTTGATTTAAAACTGGAAGCAGAATCCATGGCATCTTCGAACAAGGGTTTCAAGAGTCCCTTTAGAATTAGCTTATTCTTTCTTTCTTGGGAGCACTCTGGGACTAAAAGCATGGCAGCAGCTGCAGGACTCCTGCACATGGATTGCTCCTAGACAGTCAACGCATACAGAATGTCCATTGGTGATGGACATCTTGTAACCACACTTGGAGCACTTTTTAAAACCCGAGGGTTTGTGCTCCTTGGAATCTTTGGACATATTTTAAACAAGTAATCACAAATACCAAAACAATTAACAAGACACTGCCTGACAGGAAAAACAACGCCAACACGCAAAACACCACTAAGCGTGGGAACAAATTTTTTACAACACAGCACACACAAGGATGACTAGGGCAAAAAAAACTATAACTAAAACGTTTTTTTTTTTACCATGTACACAGAAGGGAAACAGACAATAAAACCTCTAACTAAAATGGTTTTAGAAGTGAAACCAACACAGGACACGAGGAATGGACTAGGTCCTCCAAATGAAACGGGCGTAGCCCAATAGCACAGCTAGTGGGATACCACAAACCACAATCACACTACAGAAATACCAACACAACACAAATTAGAAATAGCTATTAAAATAGCTTTTTGTTTGTAACAAGTTTTCTCAGAATAACAAGAAAAAAGGGTACTTAGCCACAGCCAAGAGTGGGACCACGTCCGAGCTACACGAGCGGCAAATGAGATCTGGGGATATGGAGTAGTGCAGCATGGGATACCTGCTTAGCCCAGCCAATAGAAGACTTTGAGCTAGAAAAGTTTGGCCGAGTCTGAGTCGATATTCGGCTCTGAACCCACGGGTAAGAATGTAGGCGAGATTGGACTACATAACATCAATACTTCGCATTACCAAAAGAACACCATTCCCACGGTGAAGCATGGTGGTAGCAGTATCATGCTTCGATGTTGTCTTTCTTCAGCTGGAACTGGATAAAGGGAATTATAAAGAGTTCCAAATACCAGTCACTTTTGGCCTAAAACCTTCAGATGAAGAGGAATTTTACCTTTCAACATGACAATGACCCCAAGCATACATCCAAATTAACAAAAGAATGGCTTTACCAGAAGAAAATTAAAGTTTTGGAATGGCCCAACCACAGCCCAGACCTTAATCCAATAAAAAATCTGCGGGGTGACCTGAAGAGGGCTGTGCACAAGAGGTGCCTTTGCAATCTGACAGATTTTGAGTGCTTTTGCAAGGAAGAGTGGGCAAATATTGCCAAGTCAAGATGTGCCGTGCTGACAGACTCCTACCCAAGAAGACTGAATGCTGTAATAAAATCAAAAGGTGCTTCAACAAAATATTAGTTTAAGGGTTTGCACACTTATGTACCAAGCTTGCTGTACATTTTTTTATTTTTTTATATTTTTTCCCCTAACAGGTTTGTTTATTTTTCAATTGAATTGTACATATTATAGGTCACATTAAAGGAGGAAAAGTTTTGAAATTATTTATTGTGGTCTCATTTTTTTATATCACAAAAACCTGGCATTTTAACAGGGGTGTGTACACTTTGTATATCCACTGTACATGCATATATATATATATATATATATATATATATATATATATATATATATATATATATATATATATATATATATATATATATATATATTTATGGACCTACTTTGAAATATCTAATTTCAATAACATTGAGACCAGAACATCTAAAACCCAAAACATCTAAAACCCATAATATCGAATTTCATAACATCTAACACTACAAATCACAAGAAAATAACATCCCCTCCACATATAATGACACCAAACTACCAAACACACCCTTTACTACATTTCTGCAGGGGGGAAAGCCCCCCTGCACCTCCCATGTGGGGGGCTCCACCCGCCCCATAAATTAAATATACCAGCTCCAAGATCACACTACAGTGGAAAAAAGTCATTTTCCTAACCTCACTGTATCAAGCCCCCCTGCAGAAAAGTAGTAAAAAGTGTGTTTGTTAGTCTGGTGTCATTATATGTCGTTATATGTGGAGGGGATGTTATTTTCATGTGATTTGTACTGTTAGATGTTATGAAATTCAATGTTATGGGTTTTAGATGTTCTGGTCTCAATGTTATGAAATTAGATGTTATGGGTTTTAAATGTTTTGAAAGGGTCCATATATATATATATATATATATATATATATATATATATATATAGATAGATAGATATATATATATATATATAGATATATCTATATAGGTTTACTATCAAATGACAGAAACCCAAAAGACTGGATCCCAAAAAGACTGAAAATTCAAAATACTGAATGATGGAATTTGCCCCTTCTCCACTGTTGTGCGATCTTGGAGTTGGTATATATAGTTAGCAGGGGGTGTGGGGGGCTTGCCGCTTGCATTAAAAATGTATTCCATATTTTGAATTTTCAGTCTTTTTGGGATTCAGTCTTTTGTTTTTCAGTCATTTGATAGTAAACCATATATATATATATATATATATATATATATATATATATATATATATATATATATATATATATATATACACACACACACATATATATATATATATATATATATATATATATATATATATATATATATATACACACATATATATCACTCAACAACAGGAAAGGACATCAGGAACTCAACCAAGGAAAATAATTCCTAGAAAATTTTCTACTAGGCTTCCCAAATACTTGGATAGGGGGAAAGGAATGGGAAGGTTAATGGAATGAAGTTGGACAACACAGATGGAATGTTATGGTAAGAAGAACTTATTTATCTGATGTTGTCCAACTCATTCCATTAACCTGAGGGACAGAGTCCCCAGCTACCATAATCCAGGGTGGCCATTAAGGAAGGATATTTTAGAGTACAGCAGGACCAAATGCACTCCTACTCCTGGATACGAAATCCAGTTTGTATTGGTTGACTAAGGTAAGAGGGTTTAACCAAGTAGCAGCAGCACAGATATCCTCTATCAAAACTCTGGAACAAAAAGCTTGAGACATAGCCATAGACCTTGCACAATGCACCCTTACTGGACCTGGTAAAGGGATGCCTTTGGAAGAACAGATAAACGTAATGAAATCTTTCACCTATCTGGCTAAAGAAACTTTGATCACTGCCTTACCTTTCTTGGCTTTTGAAAAAGGAACAACTGATTGCACTTCCTGAAGGATTTATTTATATGGATGTAAAAACAAAATTGTCTATGCATATCAAGCAAGTGTAAAGTGTATTCTCCTTTGTTCTTATACTGAGGGAAGAAGACTGGAAAATCAATGGAGTGGTTAATGTTTGTCTCTTTAGCCACTTTGGGTAAAAAAGAAGGATATTAGAACATAGAAGTTTCAGAACTTAGAATGTTCTAATATCGACCCCTATTCAGCAAAAGCTAAAAATAGCGAAGTTACAGAAAACCGAATTCTTTCCTAGGGAAAGAATTTGTTTGTTCATTCCTGTCGCTTCGCTATTTTCTGCACTGTGGTGGAAAGTTACGGGTCGGGTTCAGCTAAGTGTGTGATTGTGTGGACGTGAGGGTTAGGGCGGGTTAGGCGAGTTAGGGTTAGGGCGTGGGTCAGGTAAGTGTGTGAATGTGTGGATGTGAGGGTTAGGGCGGGGTGAGTTAGGGTTAGGGCACGGGTGAGGTGTGTGTGTGCGATAGTGACAGACCTTAGGGTTAGGGTTTGGGTTAAGGTAAGTGGGTAGATAGTGGTGTATGTACAGTTTAGTGTAGGGTTAGATGTAAGATTTTAGGTGCATGTGTGTGGATTGCTGTTTGTTTGGTGTGTTTGTGTTGTGTGTATGTGTTTTGGAACAGCAAATGTTTTCCCTAGGAAAAAAATTTGCTATTCTGAATTTTCGATGTTATCAATTTTTGCTATTAGAACATTCGAAGGGTCGATATTAGAACATTCGAAGTTCTGAAACTCTGATGTTCTAATATAGACCCGAAAAAACCAGTATGGAAACTTAGCAGAAATAGCTTGCAGCTCAGACACTCTCCTGGCTGAGGTAATAGCTACTCGGAAAAGAGTTTTCCAGGAAAAGAATTTTAGATCTATGGTAGCCAAAGGTTCAAAGGGAGGATGGACCAAAGCATCCAAAATCATAGGAAGATCCCAAGGGGGTGCAGAGTCCTTGACTGAAGGTCGCAGCAAAAAGGTGCCACTAAGAAAAGCCTTACCTAACTCAGAAGAAGTCAAGAACACTGAATCAATACCAAAATGGAAGTCAGAAATGTCAGCAAGCTATTCCTTGACTGTAGAGTGACTAGCACCATCCTTGAAATGAAAAGCTAAAAAGTCTAGGACAACTGAAACTGATGTTGTAAAAGGATCTATCTAATTCTGCTATGCCTAAAGGGAAATCTTTTCCACTTACTTTTGTAAATTTTGTAAATGGAGGCCCTATGTGATGAAATCAAAATATGCTGGACTGGAGAAGACAGCCTGGGAGATCTAGCCATCAATGAATGTGAAGAAACCATGCGGTTAAGTTTAGGGCTTGAATGTCGGGATGTGGTGGCATGGACAGGTGAGACAATAGATCCGGACTCAGATCTAATCTCAGTGGGGCAAACAAGATGACACCAAAGAAAGGTGAACCAGGTTTGTCGATGCCAAAAGGAAGCAACGAGGATCACTTTGCTTTGCAACCTGAAAGCTTTCTGAAGAAGCTTAGGAATCAAGGGGAGAGGGAGAAAGGCATTCTTTTAACATGCTTCTGAATCAGTGCAGACACCTTCATCATGCAACTTAATGTTTTTATAATGGCAGAGTGTACCTAGTGTGCTCAGATGTGGGCACCATGCTTTAAATTAATACCGAGCACAGCCCCCTGTTCCTATGGTCTAGATAGCAGAAGGCATTACCTCCATGTAGACACATGTGTGAGCCTGTAGATACATTTACACACAGACACACACACACATGCACATGCACATATACTCTCACATGGGCCTACGGCTCTCGAACCCCCAGTTAGTGCAATGTTTTGAACAGCCTGTTGATTTTCATTTCATTATATGCTTTTACCAGAGCAGCTGCTTGCAAAACCACCTTTGATTCAAATAACATGGCTGTTTGCACCTAAAGTAAACAAAGTCTGCCCATTTAACTGGGAACTTACTAAGTCCTAAATAAGACGTTCACTTGTCGCAGCCTAAGCTCATCCACAAACCTAGTGTTCTCTGCAGACCCCCAAGAAAGTAACACAGGTCACTGCTATCTAATCTGCCTAGTTTGATGGGACTTCTGGAAACCTTTAATGTCACAACATTTGAGCTAGTGTTAAAACTGAGTAAGGGTCGTCCTTGCTGTGCAATTTAGCATTGAATCCTAATACTTGGTATTTTTATTTAATTTCAGACTGTGATCCATCAGCACTTCTACAAGTTATAGACAGATATTTGGGTCATAGATCTCATCTTACATGCAAATATGCAAGTTTTACAGTACATAATCAAGTCAAGATCTTAAGGTGTAATAGTCTAAAATCTCATCAGTTCAATACCATTTTCCACAAATGGTACCACAAAACTTCATGTATGTGATGTGCATCTGAATGGGTGTGACTCGTGAGTTCACAGACAAAGAACATTAAAAATTAGCTTCCAAGTCATAACATCATTTGTATATAGCACTTCTGCTGAAATAGTGAATTACTTTGCAGTTTTGTATAATTTATTTGAACTCTTTTGTGATGCAGCAATCTGCAGTTCAAATAGTTGCTAATTAAACACAACACTGCTGACTGTCATAATAAATAATTGGGTAAAACAATTTAATGCGCTTCATCCTTTATATGCTGATCTGGTAAAAAATGGTTCCCCATGCAGGTGCGGGAAGTCTGAAGTTTAGTGTCTGTTTAGTGAAAGTAAAAAGAATGAAAAAATTATTTAAACAGCCACCCCTACCAAAACATACAAGGAATATCGGGCAGCCGTGAGCTTTGAAGAACTGGTAGGAAAGTGGAATTTCAAATTCAAATGTGAACACTAGTATTAATTGATAGAGCAGGAAAAACGTATTGTAAAAAAAACAAGAATGTGCGTGGTCGCCATCTGTGGTAGAAGTGAAACTTCTGTATGGAAGTGCGAAGGAGCTTATACTGTATTGTACCATTTACTTTCCTTCTCACTTCCTTACAGATGTTTCACTTCTACCGCATGTGGTAACTATGCACATTTTTTTTAATGTCTACTTTACTATTCTTGTGTTCTGCATTCCTTTTTTTGTGATCTTATGTTTTGTATTGCAAAATATATCTGGATACTTTTGCCTGTATTTCTCCTCAAATATCTTTGGGGCTGTGCTGAACTGAATTAAAGAACTTAAGTAAAGAAGCATTTTTCTGCATTTTTCCTTGTGGATTTATTTTTCACAGCATCTACTTAGCCATTCTGGTTCCATAGAGGGTTGTCTGGAGTGCCGTTCTAGATTTTGAGGTTCTCTCTCTCTATGTGTGTGTGTGTGTTTGTGTATTTGGGTCTACTTCATTTGTCCTAACTTCCGAATGACCGAAACCCATTTGCCCGACACCAAAGCCCCCCCACTTAATTTCATATTATATCATTTAGTTTTGCTTTAATATTGCTTAGTAAAACAAAAGTAAGAGGGGGGGCTTTGCCCCACACACCCCCATTGTGGGGGGCTGTGCCCCCATACCCCCAAACTATATATTCTAACTCCAGGGTCGCACTACAGTGGGGAAGGGGGCATATCCCATTTACTTGTCAATAATACTTGTCGGTCAAATGAAGTGTCGGTCAAATTAAATTTCGGTAAAATGGTGTCGGGCAAATGGGTGTGGGTCAATCGGAAGTTCGGGCAAATGAAGTAGATCCGTGTATGCATGTGTATATATATATATATATATATATATATATAGATAGATAGATAGATATATACATATAAAACTAGCACAGTCTATTATTGAACATGGAGGGTCTTTTGTAAGTTCAGCATTTTACAATTAAACATCCTAGAAAACATTCAGAAAAATTTTCAAAACAAACTTTTAAAAGGCCTATATAGGCCCTCAGTTTGTAAAACACTTCATTGAATCCTTGAGTAATCTCTTATTCACTTCCCATAATTTCAAACTTTATTTTTCAATGAATTGCTTGCCACTGTAGTTTTACATTGTCCATTTCTGACCACAAAGAATGCTCAGAACTCTCAAGATTTACTGCTTGTACCTGTAGACTGCTCGTCTCTTTGAAAAAGTAGTCAGCAGTGAGAAAACAAAACTAACAATTTTGTAGATACATAAACAATTTTTTTAAATTTCACTTAGAACAGAATATACAGAACTCTCTGGCCAACTGCCTTCAGCTATAGAGTTCTTATCTTCCACTGAGACCATTTGCTAATGGAAAAAACATAAGCTAATATTTCTGTACACAGAAGAAACTGAGGATTTTGTGACTTTCACCATTTTGTCTTATTTTTCACTCCTATTTGCTTGGGAAAAAAATAAAACAAAAACACAAAGGTATAGTTTTTTTAGATTAAGCCAAGCACATTAATACAGACAACTACTGCTGTAAAAACAAGAGAACAGCATGTTAATTAATCTTGCTTCTGTTCAGCCTTTCTTCTCTTATTATACTGAAAATCCTATATCTCTTACAACAAAAATGTACTTGTTTACTTTAATATCTTTAAAACATACGATAGTTACTCCCCAACATTTGAAATACCCCTGTCTGCACACTATACATAACTGCTTTTCAATATAACATGCAATTTATATTATGAAATGTTTTACACATATACTAATAAAAACACAAGATGTTTTTTTACTGGCAGTTATTTTGTTTTCCCTTTAATGTCCTTCTAAACATTAATGACAAAGTGAGGTAGGTGGTTTACAGTCTGCCCTCAAGTTTAACAAAATCATCAAAAGTCCAGTCTTTCTCAAGCACTTTTTCTTGCACATCCATATTTAACAAATGTAAATGATGTGTTATAGTCTCTTGTTTATTCACTAATTTCAGTGTTGCTTGTCTTTTTCCTGATCATCTCTATCTCCCAACACCAGACTGGTTCAAGCACAAAGTACTCCTGAGTCTTCTAGTTAACTCGTGTGTGTTTTTCTGTCTCTCAAGCATTTTATTTTGTTACACTGGAAGGTTTCTCTGGCAAAGTAACTCTGTGAGCTTTGCTGTCAGAAGAAATGAGAAGTAAAGTTCCCTCCTGTTTGCTGGCTCATTTTTTGTTTCCTTCTTTGCATGTTCTGTAACAAAAAATGGATTTGATCTTGTGGGAAAAAATACTCTAAAGGCAGCTGGATTCAGCAGCTTGAATGTCACATCAGCCTCTACATTCCCAGATTGCTGGGTATTTTTTTTTTCTGTTTTGCCTGGTGTACAGTGAATAAACATTTTCCACAAAGACTGCTTTTTCCCATTTTTGATAGTTTTTCACTCTAGCACAGTTTTGTCAAGATCAACTCTTTCTGCTGGTATGATTGCATCTTCACAAATACATTACCTGGCACTTGCTCACTAAAGCAATTATATAAGTCAGCACTAAAAATTAAAAGCACCCACACTCCACTGGCCCTTGTCTTCAATTAAATTAAGGGATATTATTATTCTATTCTAGCATGTCCAAAGGTCAGTTGTCAATCTCCCTCCGGTCCTCTAATCTGGTGAAATCTAGAATCTTGCCTCATGTCTATAACTGCCTCTCCCTCCTCCTCCACATAACACAAATACTTGCACATTGCATTGCTGCTAGCAAACTGAGCTCTCAACTCTCAACTCTCAGCTGTTCAACTCAGGGAGAGCAGGAACAGAAGACAACACAACACACACCACAAAACCAGCAATGCTACAAATGCACAACAACTCCACACAATAAAACACACACACATACACAGGGTCTAGCTCTGAGAAAAAATTCCTCTAAAGCAGAGAGAGGCAAAAGCTGCACACCAAACACCCCCACCCCAAAAGCAAAAACAAAACCACAAAAAAACACAAAAAAACAGTGTGCAAGCTGCAAAGGCCCAATACAAATACTACAAAAACAACAATACCCATACTTGTCATCAGATCCACTGACATACTGAGACACCAGGCTCCACCACTCTGCAGGAACAGGGTCACAGTCAGGCTCATCGTAAGTCGCTTACAAATACTCCACATAGCACAGCACTGGTCACAGCCAAGCAAAACAGCAACAGTCCATGTCCATGTGGAACGACCCTGGACTGCTTCTCCCTGAGAGAGATGAAACCTCTGCTAGTTATGTGGCCCAGGCAGGTATGACCCTAACCCATGTAGCCCTTCCCCTTCACAGTATCTGACCCAAACCAATATAGAGAGATGATCATAGAGACAATTTGGTTAACAGTTGGTGTCATGTAATGTTCAAAGGGAGCCCAGTCTCTGTCTGCCTCAAAGGGGATCCAGTGTCTGGACTGCTGGGATGATTTCAAGAAGCTTGTACCTGGGCTTATATCATGGCTGCTTTGTCATAGCCACATCTGGAGCATACACTCAATGTGACCTTTCAATTAACAAACCCTGCTGTGGAATACCAGTCCAGTTGCTTATCTATGTTTTAAAAAAAATAATAGTTTATTCCTTTCAGTTTCTCTGGTTCAGAAGAAAATCTCATGTTTTCTCTGCATGCTCTGTCTTCTAATTCTACCATTTTTTTAAACAGTTCTTCTTGAGAAGCCTCATATTTATACAGCCTTTTCTTCATTTCAACCTCTGATTTTTGCAGTGTTATCAGTTAATCTAAATAGATAAAGCTTCTTCTACTTCCCTGCCTTTTGTTATTTGAGTTGATATATTCTTTCAATGTTTCATGTATTTTCATCACCTCTGAGTACACCTGATTTATTTTTCTCTAAATTACTGGAAGGCATCGCTTGTACCAAAGCTGAAGCCTGAGCTGCTTTTTGATGAACAGCTGCAGGATTCTTCCCAGACAACGTTGTCTCTTCATGGTTTCTGGCTGAGTTTCTTTCAGGTTTTCCAAATTCCTTCGTACTTAGAGAGCCAGCAACTGAATTTTACCCAAGTTGACAATATTAATGTGCCCTATTTCCTAGTTACTATTTTCACACTGGGATAGCTGAAATTAAACTGTTGATTAGCACACAGCTATCTTTGAAACTCTCACATATAAGCTGGAAAAATGAGGCTTTGATTTGGATTTAGGTTTCAGAACCAGAAAAATGAAAATGTACTTACATTTCTACTGCCACTTACTGGGAAAGCAAAATATATTGCAATGGAGATTCCATCAGAGGATTTGAACATAGATGAAGGTATGCATACTTTAATAACTAGATTTTATACTAATGATTTAAGAGGCATTCACTAATGTTGTATTATCATATGCAATATAGTTTCTGTGCAGACCGCATAACTGGTTTTGAGCAAAGGTATAGATGTCTATCTATAATGTGTGCATTTACTAAATAATTAGCCCTAAAGTGTATTTTCAGAAAAAAGCATCATTCACACAGCAGAAATTAAGCAGCAAGTTTGTCAGGAAAAATAACTCAATGAAATTGTCACTAGATACAAATCTGTTATGTAAGCATGGCAAGAAATCAAAATGGCTGTGCA
The DNA here is from genome assembly GCF_019279795.1 of Protopterus annectens. Lineage (NCBI taxonomy): Eukaryota > Metazoa > Chordata > Ceratodontiformes > Protopteridae > Protopterus > Protopterus annectens. Next base: position 1,387,486,855 of record NC_056735.1, on the reverse strand, counting down.
ACAGACAGTAGCCTAAAGAATGTTTAAACAGAGGTAAATAAGTTAAAATAATGGGGAAAGCAAAATATATGAAGATACTGAATAATACAACATAACTTCACTTGACTAAGAGCTGGTTTCAAATGTAGATAGTTTTTAGTAGAATCTTGAGAGACAAGTCAATTTGGGTTGCATTAGCTTCCATCAGGGCTTTATTTCTATGTGCCAATGGGATGAGTTACTATGGCATAGTGTCACTTTTCTTTTTAAGTATGACGTATTGTCACTGCATTTAAAGTACTGATTATGAGTTCTAGATTGTTTCTTGTAGAGATCACAATGATGTTTCTTGGATGGTTTTATAAATTGGTATTTGGTACATTTTTGCTTGAGGGTAAGTCCCATGAGGACTATGCTGACTTAAGAATATAGAAATCAATACTAAAGTAATGAGTTTGTTTGTACAGTAAGGTAAAAGGTTGTCTTTAGTACAGGCAGCTCAGCAGTTCGCTATACATTTTCTTGCCACTGAATAATATGAAAATCAAGTGATAGTAAATTAACGAGAAAAAAATAGGTTTTTGATTCTGTCAACCCCCTCTATAGGCTCCATTAGAGATAGAAATAAGGTCAGTCGGATGTGTGCTGCAAAACAAGTTACTGAAGAAAAGGACTAATTGAATTTTGATGGTTTGAAAATGAGATGAGATTCCTTGAAACAGTCTTCAAAGTTTGAAAATTTTCACTTGTAATTTACTATAAAAAGAAACATTTTCTTGTATAGTACTGCAGTATTGTTCTTATGGAGCTGCAGTGAGTTTGGGACTTTGATAAGGCAAGGGGCATATGTTTATTTTCTAGAAACTCACCAAATTAGGGTGTCAACTGGTTATTTCTTTCTTTCTTTATGACACAAGCCGATGAAAGAACACAAAACTGAAAACTGGTTGCAGGAAGGAAGGCAACAAACAAAACGTAAGAACAAGCAGTTTAATTCAAAATGAAGTGCTTTTTGTCACAGTAAATACTGTAACTTCTTCAGATAAAAACAACATTGAGAGCATGCCGTTAAGTAGTCAGTGAGCAGTAGTTAATTAGTTAGGTAATTTACCAATATTAGTTAATCAGTTAATTTCATTCTTCTTGACAACAAATTGAAAACTAGTACTCATAGAAACTACAGTTTCTAAAGACTACAAAAGTGTCACAAACATTTAGACACACCCACATGCAAAACTCAAACCCTAACCCTACAGAAGAAACAATACTAAATGTTCTTATATACCATAAAAAAACTACAAAGGTTTTTGTACTTTATAAGTACCAAATATCTAAAATACTAAAATGACATGGTAAACCCATGTCCGTTCCTACTATTGCTAATTTTTAAGATCTTATGTACAATTAATACATACTTTACATGAATTCTATACGTAAAACCCTTTCTAATAATGCTTTTTTATTTTGGAATACATACAATAGAACATCTTTCATTTAGACCTGGATACTGCCCTGCATTGGTGTTCAACTGCCATATTAAATCTAAACGTTCTAACTCCAGTGAAACTGGACCCCCCCCATATTATCGGTTACAATTTGGTCTATTGCCCTGAACAAAAACCTGTGATCCATGTATTCCCGGGTAGGTTTAGCTAGGGCACTGTCTTCGCTCAATTTGCCAATGTAGTATAGATGTTCATATATTCTTTCCTGAAATTTCCTATCTGTTTTCCCTATATAGAATGCGGGACACATTTGGCATTGGGCTAGGTATATGACCCCTTTAGACTGGCAGTTTAATCTAAAATCTGGTGGTGTATTGAGTGCCTTTGATCTTAAACTTCTGACCCACATCCATATGTTTACAGTACTTACACATACCACATTTATGCATCCCACATCTACTGACTAGTGTTTTAGAGTTTCTTTCAATTAGATATTTTAAATTAGCTCCTCTTTTGAAGGTAATTCTAGGTGTGTAAGCCACTTTCTTACTTATAAAGGTGTCTGATTGTAGTAGGTCCCAGTTCTTCCTGATGATCCCACATAAGTCAAAAGCATCTACACTGAATGGAATAATGAAATTATTAAAATTACTAAAATTCTGGAGTACATTACTGTCGGTGTTCCCTTCAATATGTATACCTATAGTATCAGTGGGTGTATCAATTCGATTTTGACTTAAAATAGGTTTGTACACTGCGTTCATACACTTGTGAATCACCTCTTTAATTAGCAGATTCAACATCTGTATAGGGTAACCCCCTCCTAGTGAACATCTCCTTCAAGTTGTTACATTCTAAGTAGAAGTCTCTGTCTTGGGAGGTCATCCTAGCTGCCCTGACCAACTGTCCTTTTACTACTGACGCCTTCTGGTGGTAGGGGTGACAGCTAGAAAAGTGCAAGAAACTATTAGAATAAGTTTCTTTTCTATATATACGTGTGTTGTAGCATTCACTGGTTATATCTTTACAAATCAGAACATCCAAGTATGATATGGAATTTGCACCAAATTGTGATGTAAACTTCAAAAAGTCAGTTGTCTCATTAAAGTAACTGACAATTGCATTAGCTGTGTCGTTGTCACCCCTTATCACCATGACGATTTCATCCAAGAATCTAGTGCAGTAGTGTATCTTGTCTTGGACCCAGTTGTTCTGTAGGACAAATTTGTGTTCCCAGTCAGCCATTACTAAATTGGCGAAAATGGCGCCACACGGGGATCCCATGGCTATCCCTGATAGTTGTAAAAACAATCTTTTGTCAAAGATTACATAGTTATTGGACAAAATAATGTCCAATAGTTCACTAAGCAAAATTATTGTATCATTAGGTACGCCCTTGATTCTCAGAATGTGGCTAATTCTCTCTATGCCCTCCATGTGTGGGATGGACGTATACAAGTCCTTAACATCTTCTGTTAAATAGCTATTGTCATATTTTAAATTACTTAGACAGTGCAGGAACGACCAAGAGTCCTTGCAAATTTGTTTCTCACTAGTTACATATTTTTGTAGCACAAAATCCACATATTTTGCACATGCATATGTTATGATATTTCTGGCGTCAACTAGCGGTCACAAGGGAGGGTTGCTTATATCTTTGTGCATTTTAGGTTACCCAAAGATATTAGGTATTCTGGACACTGGCATAGATAAATAGTTGAATAGATCAATATCTATTCTGCTTTCAATGAACAAACGTGACTGTAAGCTGTATTTAACTCATTTCTAGGAACTTCTTTGTAAGCATCTGTGTTGAATATTTGTAACATTCTAGTACTGCAGTCACTGATGTTCATCATAACCAGTCCCCCTCCCTTGTCAGGTTTCATTATCCTCAAACCGGCCGTTTGCAATTCATCTAATAATTACCTCTCTCTTACAGTAATATTTCTTACAAACTTCTTGCTGGTTTTATTTTTCACCAATTCATTCCTGAAGTCCAAATCACAAATTTGCTCGAACAGGTCTAAGATTGGGTGCAAGGGTGGATTAAATGTACTAGAAATGTGGAACACATCTTTTCTAGTAGTATTTTCACCTAAGATGAGATTTGGGTTAAGTTTATGCACAAACAGTTTTAGGTCTATAAGTGAAGAGGCAAGGTTTGTTCGATAATATGGCACAAAAGTCAACCCTTTAGCAAATAGCTCCACTACGGCTCCAGCTATAGTCAGGCCAGAGGAATTGTAGATAATATATTCATTTTCTTTGTTGTAAAGCAATTTACAAAAACTGCTACCTGCATCAACATTCACTTCCTCATTCTGTTCCCCTTCTTGTTCTTCCTCTGATTCTGGTAGTGTGCTAGTTGCTGGGGCCTGTGGTTTAGTACACGGTTCTGAAAATGTTCACCTTGGCTGTTGTGTGAGCTGTCATTATTAGATGTGCTGCAGTATGATTTTTGTTGCTGGTGGATCCTTTCACTCCTACGAGGTACAGTCTGTGCTGCCACCTCTTCGTCATGAAGATCCAGGTTGTCGACCTCCTCATTCATACTAGACACACCCCTGCTACTCTCTTGGCCTGTAGGGTGCCACTGCTGAGATGTGGGCAGTTTCGGGTACACTGATTTGTTGTTATACGCTGCCTGGTCTCTGTTAATTTTTTTTATTTTGATAGACTTTGATTTGTGAATGAACTGCTCTATACTAGAGAAAGTCCTGTTGTAGTCGTACTGGTATCTTTGAAAATCATTACTGAATCTAATAGCTGCATCAAGCTCAGTAGATTCTTCCATCAACTTGTGGATGGATCGTTGGTAATGTTTACATATGCAGTAGTTCAATCCCTTGTCTGTTAACGAGCTCGATGAGCTCTTGGTGAAACACTGACCCCTCCCCAGACCAGTGGTCTTTAATCACATTTGCATTAGTCTTAAGTGTAGGAAGAATAACAATACTGTCATTGACCCCAGGTGGATGTATAGCATTTAGCCTAAGTTGCCACATAGTCTCCAAATTTTCCACCTTTAGTTTCAAGTCACCTCCTTTTTCACTACTTTTCACCTGGTCAATGACAAAGAAAATAAACTTTTTAAAATTCGTACAACATGTACTATGCCTACAGAGTGCATTGTGAGCATCTTTGTTTCTGATGGCCCTAACATGTTCAGTAATCCTTTCCTTAAGTCTTCGTACAGTTTTGCCCACATAAAAACTGGTGCAGCTGATACAGGTGGCAACATATAGTAACATATTAGTGTTACAGCTGCACCTTTGCACCTTTCCGGGCAGCTCAAAGAACGGCTGTAATCAGGTATGGACACATATGGGCCATCATTGATGTACTTACAGGTCCCACATTTGTACATTCTAGATATAAAAAACTTGCAACTAAAATTCTCCATAATGTCCTTAACATTTCTCCCTCGACTGTAAACTATCCTAGGTCTTGCAACTAAAATTCTCCATAATGTCCTTAACATTGCTCCCTCGACTGTAAACTATCCTAGGTCTTGCAACTAAAATTCTCCATAATGTCCTTAACATTTCTCACTCGACTGTAAACTATCTTAGGTCTCGGGCCAAGAATTTCCTTACTTGCATCTTTAAGACCAAACTGCCATGCATAGTTGATGGCTGAAACAATATTTTGGGAGAGGTGATTGTATCTAAGGACCATTGTACATCAGCATCACAATACTTCTTATTTTTAAGCAAATTGTACAAGTGCATTTTTTATCTTGTATTTTGGTTCAATTATGTTTTTATATTTCATGTATAATCAACAGTTTTTTTTTAATTTTTGCGATGATGTCATTCAATGTGGATTGGTCAGCATGTAGGGGATGGGGTATTTAAATGTTGTTTGTACTAACCAAAGTTACTCTGATGAAGCCATTCTCAAGGTGAAAGCGCTCAGTCATTGGGATCTTTGTGTTTTATGCTATTAAATCGGTGAAACCATGTTCGTGTTGGGACTTTTTTCTTTTTTTAAAAAAAGAAAAGTTCTGCTTTCTGTGTCAGAACTGTGATTTATCTAAATCAGACCTCAGTATTCTTGCATCTTTTTGTCAAATTCTGATGCACAAAGGTAGGGTCCACTGTTGGCTCATTACTTCTGCAGGGTTGTCTCTTGGAATGTGGCCCACCAACTGGAAGGATGTACAGGGCAAATACATAATCCAAGACCAAAAGGCTTTCTCTCTAAAGGGAACTAGGGTCCCACCTTGTGTGATCAACTTACACATTAGATAATGTTTCTCAAATCCAATTAGAAATAGTTGTGATGAAGGATGGATTCCTGAAGCCTGGAGAATGAAAAAAATGGATTTCAACTCAGCACAGGAATCACATGTAATTCTTGCTCCAAGGGCAGTGCAGGAACAATAGTCTGGTAATCCCATCTTTAAGTGGTAATATCTGTAGTCATACATTATCTCAGATTGGGGGGTGGGAGAGCTATTCTAATTGTGTTAAACAGTCCACTATGCCATAGGTTCCTGTAATGAATCAAAAACCAGGAGAAGATACATCATCACAACAACTAAACAATGGCAGTGAGCAATTAACTTAAATAAAGCCCTGTACAGGAAAATATGACAAACTGTGAAGGACAATATATGCTGTCAACAGATCCAAGAGGCACAGCAATCTGTGAACCTGAGTTCTGTTCAGGGAGACCAGCACCCTATGGTTGATCTATGAAAGGAAGGACCTGCAGCTGTGCTGCTCCAGATCAGCCTCGTTGGAGTGGATGATCTGTAGCTTGGCTAGGGACAACTTTTCTTAGATGATGGAGATGCCTAAAGACTACACCCATGGCAGAACCCACAAAAGATCAAAGGCTAGTAAACAAATAGGAAAGGGCTGTAGCTGTCCAGCTATAGAAACACATAACAAATTGGACACATGGATACATACATCCATACAAAGTTTGGAACTGTAAGAAATGTGCTTCTAAGTTTTTTTATGCATGTGGTAAGTATAGTTATTCTTACTCTCCTAAAGCTGTGGTAGCTCAGGAAGTAAGAAAAATTAGCTGAAGAATGAAGGGGCTTCCTGCAAGGGGGAGGTGTATGTGTTTTTGGTGGGGAGACAGGTAAAGCTTGCCACAAAAAAGCATGTTTTGAAGAGTAATTTTTTCTCACACTGATTGCACAAAGGTGTTCAGAATTACAGTTTTTGCAACTCAAAACATAGAACTCCATACCCATTCTATTATAGTTACCTGTGTACTCACTATGTTATTTGGTCTTCAAGAGCGTCTATACAGTGTGCAAAACATTTGAGTAAAATATTCTAGTATCCACTCTTGTGCTCCCTCTAAATGTAAACACTTCATCTTCATGGCATCACACCCCTCTAGTGCACAGACACAACATCCTTGTATTGGTGCTGGGAAGTAAAGACATCCCTATCATATCCACTTCTTGACTCTTCATGAACTAAGTTCCATCCATAAAAAATACATTAACCACAAGGCTACAGGATTACAGCATGCTATCTACTTACAAAGATTCCTTATGCAGACTCATACAGTTACTCACACTAAAGATTAGAGACACAGAGGACATGAAAGGGATAGTCAGAGGAGAGGCTCCTCTCAAAGTTTGAAAGATATAATGAATATACCCATATCTATTATAAAACAATTCAAGAGAATGGCCGCACTGTTTCAGCCAAACATTATTACCTATTATATCTCACAATACACCCTTGAAAGTGAAGACAAAGAGTGTAATGCAGAAAGATGGATTTGGGCAAGGTGTTCTGAAGCACTGTCTTTCCCAAAGATACTCTATTTCTTTAAAGGAGGTTCAAACATGGGAAAGGCATAAGCAGTTGAATCCAAAATTGGGTCAGTGAAATTTGAGCTAATGTCAGCTGCAGTGCTCCAGTCTTTAATCTTCTTTACAATAAAAGAGTGTTTGATTCAAGATGAGGAGATGCACAACAGTGATCATGCAACTGAGATAAAATTGTTCTACTCTCCTAGGGTTCAATTCCTACAGACCTCAGAAATGAAGCTTGAGGAGAAGCATGAATCACAACAGTGAGAAAGAACAGTTATATTCATCTCATTTGGTCCAACCACTATAATTAATAGTGTGTGGTGCAACTGATAAATTACAAAAAATTCATTTTTAATAAATCATACCTTGGGTGGCTTTGATCATATCATACCTTAACCAACTATGAAAGCTGGAAACAACTCCTTTCTATACTCTTAATCAATGTATGTTTACTGTACTAGTCACTGATGAATGTAACCAAATGATTGAACAAAATGTCCTTTCAACTGTATTGTTTATTGTAACACACTGTGCTCCTTATAGTATATTTACTTTTTGCTCCTTTAGCGTTGTCGCCTCACACTAAGACTTTGTCCTGTTTGATTCTCAGCTAGAGCGTCTTCTGTGTGGAGACATGCATGAATATGCGCACCTTCGTTGAAGGTTGTGTGTCAGAGCTGGCAACTCAGCACGTAAAAATCTACTGCCAATCATTAGCGGACCGGAGTTCCGCTATGGCGACCCCTAACTGGGAAAAGCCGAAAGACACAACAACTTATTGCTCCTTTCTTCGCCTTGAAACTGTACTTTATTAACTTTTTACTCTGTACTGACCTTATTAACATGTGTATTGTATTTATTGTATTTGCTGTACTAATCTTTGTGGACCTTTTGTCCTCGGGCCTCTGCTGAAAATAGGATCCATGACCAGTCAGACTTTCCTGGTAAACAAATGTAAAATAAATAAATAAATAAATAAAATCATACAGTAAAGCACTGAAGTGTCCTGTGATACCATTTCCAGGTGTTTAAGTGAAACTTCTCAACTCAAGTGGGGATAATTCATCTAGTAACCATTCAAATGACTTCTTCTACAGGGCAAGTCTGAATGGATTAAAATTCAGTTACTCTAAATGTTTAGCCATGTATTTTGGTAAACCTACAGTTAGACGAGACCTTGCCCTTAGTGGTGTAACCTTTGAAGAGTTAAATGAATACAAAGATCCTGGAAGCCTTACATCTTCAAAATTTTTCTTTCTCTAATCACATAAACAGTACTAGAATCCGGGCATTAGAATTAATGGGTCTTGCTTTTAAATCTAATTCCCAGAGGGATGAAATAAGTGTTTTTAAATCTAACTCTCTGACGGATGAAATATGTTTATCTAAAATATATAAACTATACATACATCAGATTTTACAATTTAACAACTTTTCTGTAGCTATACTAAAACTCACGAAAACAGAAATGCACTCGACCACCACAACACAGCACAAATCACAAGACACATAGCTCAACTACACAGTGTGCCCCTCAACCTAAACCCTAAGGCAAAACAGCTTGCCCAATATACTAATCATAGGTGACTTGACAGTGAGGCACACTGATGTCCCACTCACTAGGCTGAATAATGGGAAGGTAACAGTCAGCTGTCTGTCAGGTGCCAGGATCCGACACTAACACATGCACTCAGGTCACTCCACAACAAGTACAAGTATGACTCTGTCATTGTCCATGTGAGTGTGAATGACCTAAGACATACCTTCCTGGACTACATGAAAAGAGACATGGAGGAGCTCTTGGATTATGTGGCCCAGGCAAGTATGACCCAAGCCCTGAGCAGCACCCTACTGTTGCCCAGAATGATACGGCAGTACAAGCAGAAAATGACTGACTTCAACAATTGGCTAAGTTTCTGGTGTCATTTTAAGGGGATCTAGTAACGGTCTGCTTGGGATGACATGACTGACAGACCTTGATGCTTTGCCAGAGATGCCCTGCATCTGTCATCCCTAGGTTTCCGAATACTGGCTAAGGCTCTTGCCACCCCATAGTGCCTTTTACAGGCGGTGTTCCAAAGACCAAATTACCACCGTAACAGCTATATATAAATGCAATCTGAGGGTTATGCTGCTCAACGCTAGAAGTCTAAATCTCAAGATGCACTCACTCGAAGCACTCCTCAAAATGGAGAACATCGACAGTTGTGCTGTAATGGAGACCTGGTTTAAAGCAGCAGAAAGCACCCCTGCACTACCAGGCTATAACACATTCCACACCTTTCGGCCCAGAAAATCGGCCAAAGCTCCAAAGGCGGTGACGTCTCGATATTCATAAAGGATATGCACACCTCCAGACTAGTAGCCCAGCATAATGCATCGGAGATACTTCAGGTACAACTAACAGTGGATAAGATGGCCATTCAGGTCGTAGCCTGCTCTAAGTCCCCAACCATGTCCCAAGACTCTCATTCCACGTTCCTAAGCACCCTGGAAACCATTAGGGTCCCACCCAACACTCTCAAACTGGGTAACTTCAACTACCCCTCCATCAACTGGGAAAAACTACTCATGCACCAATACACTTACCCAACGCTTCCTGGAATTCATTAATTCCAATGCGCTGGACCAGCTCATTCTTACCCTACTAAAGGAAGCAGCATCCTTGACCTGGTTATTACTAACATGGGCAACCGTTGCTCAACACCAATAGTCAGTTCCTCCCTGGTTAGATCCGACCACAAACTAATTACCATGGAATTCAACATCTCACCCACACCACCAGCAAAGGTAACCACCATGAAAAAATTCTCCAAAGCTGACTTTGGGCTCCTAAAAACAGAGGTGACTAACTTCACAGCACCCATGCAAATGGAAAATAGGAGCATGACCGAAGAATCATACACCAGTGCACTGTACAAACACATACATAAATGCATGGAACTAGCCATACCCAACAGAACCAGGATGCTCTCCTCCAAAAAAAGGAAGCCAATCTGGTGATCCCCTGCCATTAACAAACTCTACAACAGAAGGAAGAAACTGTTGCAGAAAAAGGTGAAGTCCCAAGACTGGAAAAACTCCCTTATTAGCCTCAACAAAAAGTTGAGATCACTCATCAAAACCTCTAAAGCTAGAGGCAGACACTAAAAACAACCACAAAGCCTTCTACAGTTATATAAAGAATCTCCACAGCAATACCCAGATCTGCTCTGAGTTATTCCACAATGGTACCTCCTATACTGAGCCAACAGTTATTGCCAACATACTGGCCGACAGATCCAGTGCCAACTTTACCCCCCCCCCTCCACAAAGGACCAATCACAATACCAGAGGAATGCCAGGCACCCAGCATTGCTGCAGCACAGGTTAAAGCTCCATTGTCCAAGGCCAAGAATACAGCTCCCATGGGACCTGACAATATCCCTGGCTGTGTTCTACATGAACTACAAAGTGAACTGGCACCACAGCTGTGAGCCTTGTTCAATCACAGCCTCACCTCAGGCTTTGTCCCTACAGAAAAGCACACTGCTACAGTCATCCCTCTCCATAAAGGGGGAGCGACTACAGACCCTGGGAATTATCGCCCCATTAGCCTGATGATTCTGATATGTAAGGCCACGGAGCGCATCATCATGGACCTAATTAACAAAGATATAGGGAATCTCCAAACTCTGGATACCTCGCAATTTGGTTTTGTGAAGGGTAGATCATGCATGCTCAACCTGGTTGAGTTCTTTGAGTCAGTCACCAGAGCTGTGGATGAGGGCAAGGCAGTTCATACAGCCTACCTAGATATGGCCAAGGCATTTGATACCATTCCCCACGCAGGAATTATTGATAGACTCACCAAACTAGGCATCAACCCCTATATCACTAGATGGGTTGCAAACTGGCTCACAGATAGAACCCACAGTGTCAAAGTAGCAGACTAAAAGTCAGACTGCCAACCAGTCATGAGTGGAGCCCCAGAGGGATCGGTCCTGGGTCCTCTCCTGTTTGACATCTTCTCAGAAGTCCAGGCCAACACAGAGGGACTCTGGCTGACTAAGTTCACCGACGATTGCAAGCTGGGAGCCATTATTAACTCCCCAAGTGATGTAGACATCCCAAAGAAAGGCCTCAGTGAGACCAACGAACCATGGCCTTAAGCTTAATGCCAAAAAATCCATCGTCACTCCCTTTGGGAAAAACTCAGTTCCCACTAATTACCACAATGATGATAGCCCACTGAACACTGAAGGCGTTATAAGAAATCTGGGGACACAGGTTGACAGCAACCTCTCCTTCGACCACCACGTTGCCACTGTGGTCAGAAAGTCCTTCTATGTAGCACATCTCATTTACCAAGGGTTTGCATCCAAGAAGAAAAGGTCATCATCTCTCTCTACTCTTCCCTCATTAGACCAGTCATCGAGTATAATACCCATTTGGCATGTACCTCACTAAACACCTGCAACAGCGGGAAAGGCCACAAAAGTACCTCACAAAGAGGATCCTAGGCCTTAAACACATGTCCTACATGGACAGACTCAAAAAACTCCACCTTTTCTCTGTCTCATATCGTCTATTAAGAGGCGATCTCTGCTTGACTTACAAAGCCATGTCTGACCCAGCTCTGTTAGAAATGTTACACCTAAAGAAATCCCAATTCCTCCACACCACACACTCCAGGGATCTCAACCTCATTACCAAAATCAACAGAACATGCTGGAGGGACAGGTTCATAACCCAGAGACTGCCCATGCTCTGGAATAGACTTCCCATACATGTCAAGCAGAGCACCTCACTGTCCCTTTTCTTGATGAGTGGATGGGAAATAGAAAGTTCACCCCGGGGATCACTCCAGTGTCTCTGCTTGGTAGAGGCACCAAGAACTAACGGTGGCATGATGCCAGGGCACTTCTATGGGCTAGGCTTGTAAAGGCTCCAGGGCCGTTGGCCTTGCACACACCTATTAACTTATAAACAATCAGTCCAAAGGAAGTATATCAAAATAATTCCTTCCCTTAATATGTGCGTGTATATATACACACACATATATATATATATATATATATATATATATATATCTATATATATATATATATATGTACACATATATTTTTTTTTTTTTTTGAGGTTCTTCTAGTAATTTTAATTTGTCATTAACCTCACATTTTTGTACTAACGGGTACAGCAATGGAAAGTTCAGTATTAAAAATATAATACAAATGTAAGGAATACAGTTATCATCAAACTTATACCAAGGTTATGAAATAAAATTCCAACTTAGATTACAATGTTTAGGAATATGGACTTGTTTAAAACAAGTTTTGACAACTGGGTGGAGGATGACATTCATAACACTGATTTCTGTGAAACAGCATTCCTCGATGGCCTTCAAGCCTGAATGGTGTAATTTAAACCTGTGAAAATCCTATGATAAATTACTGGAATTATGTGAAACAACCTCTCCCTAGAATGTACTTAACATCAAACATAATGAACAACATACAATGTAATGGATGACTTCCTAGAGACTGAATAAAAAAAATGCTGTGCAGGACCGCTAAGTCAGAACCAGGTTCTACCACACATAAGATCTTTCTTGCCTCTCCACTCAGTACAAAATGACTTGACAGAATAAAAATGTAAAACAGATTCTCTCCAGAGCATGCAAACTTCATTAGTACTTGAAATTTATGATATTTTCTGGTCAGTGATTCAGTGTCAGCTGAAGTAAATATTTATCATGCAGGCCAAAACTGGCTATTACTTTTATGCTGCAGCAGTTTTATATTAATGTTTGTATCTTGCTCTTTTCAAACATTAAAAAAATAAATTGCTGGAATGGCTGTAGACTCTCTCAAAGCCCTTACAAGAAAATAAGGGTCTATAGTAGAACATCGAAGTTTGAAAACTTCGAATGTTCTAATATCGACCCCTATTCAGCAAAAGCTGAAAATATAGAAGAAACAGAAAACCAAATTTTTTCCTAGGGAAAGAATTCAGTTGTCTGTTTCTGTTGCTTCGGTATTTTCAGCGCTGTGGTGGAAAGTTATGGGTCGGGTTTAGGTAAGTGTGTGATTGAGTGTGGGTTAGGTTAGTTAGGGTGCGGGTTAGGTATGTGTACGGTTGTGTGGACGTGAGGGCTAGGGCGGGTTAGGTGAGTTAGGGTTAGGGTGCAGGTTCGGTATGTGTGCGATTGTGTGGACGTGAGGGTTAGGGCGGGGTAGGTGAGTTAGGGTGCGGGTGAGGTGAGTGTGCGACAGTGATGGACCTTAGGGTTAGGGTTTGGGTTAAGGTAAGTGGATAGTTAGTGGCGTGTGTATAGTTTAGTGTAGGGTTAGGTGTAAGATTTTAGGTGTATGTGTGTGGATTGCTGTTTGTTTGGTGTGCTTGTGTTGTATGTATGTGTTTTGGAACAGCAAATTTTTTCCCTAGGAAAAAATTCGCTAGTCTGTATGTTCGATGATTTCAGATTTCGCTGAATAGGTGTCGATATTAGAACATTCGAAGTTTTGAAACTTCGATGTTCTAATATAGACCCAAAAATAAGAACTTGAAAATCCGTTGTAAAAATCATGAGTAATAACATAGGACTCTAACTAAAAATGAATATATTATATAAAATGACACAAGCAAGAGGTACACACTGCACACAAGGCAGCAAATGAAACCCTGTAGTTTATAGTCTAAAGATACAGATAAAGTTTATAGGATAACTTATAAAAGCACAAAAAGAAGTTATGTACTCACCATAACGTTCCATCTGAGTAGTACTTCATTTGTCTTCAACCTGTGGGTTACAGATCCATATCGGATCCGAGCTGGCAACTTTTACTAGCATCAGCTCCGAGCTCCAAACTCCTCCCCTTACCCATAATACACATCCACTGCCTTTCATCCCCAGATTGAGTATGCTGAACCTTATACTGATAACCTGACCTGAAAATTTTTCTTGTGACCTATACTGCAGCCTGTAGGCTGATCATATGCCAAGGTCCGGGGGAAGGAGGGAGGGACGGTTGAAGACAAATGAAGTATAACTACTCAGATGGAACGTTATGGTGAGTACATAACTTCTTTATCTGAAGTATTTTACTTCATTTAGTCTTCAACCTGTGGGACAGAGTCCCCATCTACTAAATTCCTGGGAGGCCCTCATGGAAGGATATTACAGAGCACAGCAGAACCAAAGGATGCTCTTCTTCTGGAAGTCAAATCCAATTTGTAATGAGAAATAAACGTATGAGACGAGGACCAAGTAGCTGCAGAACATATATCATCCAAAGACACTCTAGACCAAAAAGCTGCAGACATAGCCGTAGACCTAGTGGAATGAGCTTTCACCTGACCTAGAGGAGACATGTCTCTGTCCTTATAGACCTGCAGGATGCATGAAGAAATCCATCTAGCTATAGTGACCTTGGAGATAGGTTTCCCCAAAAAGGGTTTACCGAAGGATATAAACAATTGATCAGATTTACAGAAATGTTTTGTCCTGTTTAAATAGAATCTTAATTTTCTATGAACATCCAATAGGTGGAGTTTGTATTCCATCTTGCTAGTAAACTTAGGAAAAAACACAGGCAAACTGATGGTCTGATTGATATTGACTGGTGATGCCACCTTAGGAAGAAAGGATGGATTGGTACGAAGGGAAACCCTATCTTTGTGAAAAATCATGTAAGGAATTTTGAAGGACAAGGCCTGTAATTCTGAAACTCTTTTTTGCAGAGGTAATAGCCACCAGAAAAGCTGTTTTCCAAGACAAAAAATTCAGATCTGCGGTTGCAGCAGGCTCAAAACGCGGAGCGACCAAAACTTGAAGAACCATAGTAAGGTCCCATGGGGCAACAGGATCTTTGACAGAGGACGTAACAAAAAGGTGCCTTTAATAAAGGCTTTACACAGTCTGGAAGAGGCTAAAGAGGCAGAATTCTAGCCGACATGAAAATGAGATATGGCAGTTAATTGAACTTTGACATTAGAAGAACTAGCTCCGTGGTGAAAAATATCAGCTAGAAAATCAAGAATGGCGGAAATAGGAGCCATGAAAGGGTCTAAACATCTTTGAGAGGCCCAAAAGGAAAAACGAATTTGATACTGCTTTTAAAGTGGCCATCCTCACAGAGAACCAAGCCTTGTCCTCCTGCGACATGGACTTGGGGGGAGACTCCTCCAGCTCCTTTACCAGGTCACGTTGGAGTCTGGTGACATGGGCCAGCTAGTTCAGTGCCCTAATCAAAAAGGTAGCTGAAGTGTAACCCCGCTTCCCTACATGGTCCATCATCCGCGACTCTCGGTCAGGAGGATGGACCAAGAAACTCTCCTGAGCAAGTTCCTTCTTAGTGGCTGCTGCTACCACCATAGCGTCTATAGGGGAGCCCTTGTTTCATGCTGGTCTGTCTATGTGGGGCTTAAGATCTTATCCGGTCTTTTTGGGATAGGTTCCATGGTGTCCGGTTCCTTCCATGCCCGCGAGGTGACCAGATCCACCAAAGGATCCGTGGGAGGGGACACTCAGGACGTAGATGAGCCTGTGCCGAAAGCCTCCAGGAACACGGACTCATCAGAAGAAGGTTTGGGGGCAGACCAACCTTCTCATTGGCGTAGGATTTCCATGTCTCCAAAGGAGACATCCTCGGGAGGTGACCTAGGGGAACCTTCTCCATCATCCAAGTCCATGCCCTCGGTGAGGGACTCGGGGAGTCCAAGTCCCTCCTCTTACAAGTATGCTTGCGAGGTACCTCTTCAGTGGGGCTCTCCGGGGGAGCTTGCAAGCCACTTGTTCCTCGGGGGGAACCATCTGGGGCTCTTCATGCATGGGCTGTTCCTCTGGTAAAATGATGGGGACCGTAGTCAGAGCTGAGGGGGTCTGGGTGGGGTCCAAGGGGGCAGTAAGGGATCTCGATCCAGCAAAGAGAACCTGTTCTACCACGTCAAATATCGGAGGAGAGCGAACCTCCTGAGAAATCAATAAGGAGGCCAGTCTCCCTGGGTCCGAAGAGAGAATCAGAGCCGGGCCCGAGGTGGGCAGAAGCTCCAAAGGAGGGAACCTGACCCGACAAAGTCGGAGCCGAAGAAAAAGGTTCCACTCCCTCAGATCCGACACTCAAGCTCCGGCTCCAAGAGCGGCTCGGATCCGAGCTGGTCAGATCCGAAACACTCTAGGCAGCTGTCAGCATCGAGGAAGCAGGTACCGTTGGCGCCGACCCCCTGACCAAAGCCAAACTTGGTTCTGAATACTCTGAACCTGAATGTCGTATCTGAGAAGGAGATATAAGTTGGAAAAAGGGAAGCGAGCTCCCCCCTCCTGGGGGGGGGGGGCTGGCAAGACCCCCATCTGGATCTGAGTACAGATAAACCTCATCATCGTTTTATCCAGATCAATGTCTGACAATGACCGGGTGGACCTCGACGAGGCCATGGACTCCAACCTGGCAGGTCAGGGCACCGAGGCCCGAGAAGCTGAACGTGCCTCCTCTGGTTCCGGGGAGAACTCGGAGATCGGATCCGAGGGGAGTCACGGATCTGTGGCATCTTTGTAGGTGAAGTGAGGTCCGGAGACATTTTTCTCTTTTCCCTCACCTTCGGCTCTCTCTCCCTCTCTCTACCCCTTTTCTGCTCCGCTACCACAGGCTTTGGTACAGGAGGTTGAGTCCCAGCCTGGGAGGGAGGAGAAGCCAGAGGAAGAGAGGAAGGAGAGGCAGCCACAGCAACCGCTGTGACAGAAGCCGGAGAACAGGAAACAGATTCTGAAGGGGGAAGAAGGTCTTTAACGACCAACTTGGCCTTCCTATCTTTAATGGCATAGGGGTTGAAGCCCTCACATATGCTGCAGTCCACACTCAGATGGGCAACCCCCAAGCACAAAGCACACAGCGTGTGGCCATCCGCAGGGGATAATTTATGGCCACACTTTGTGCAACGCTTGAAAACAAGCTTTTCAACCATAATTCTTGAGTAGAAAGTGAACTTGAGAAAAAAAGGCAGTTCCTTTCTAACTGGCACACTCACACCCACTCACCACACTCATATACAGAAAACACTGAGGGGGGGGAGGGGATGCTAGAAACTACACAACAGTACAAATTACTCTAACTATCCTAAAACTCTATAACTCGACACACCAAGCAAGGAGAGGAGAAAGGGGACCTATACTATCACTATCTAACAATATTCTGAAAAAAAAAGATACTGAGAAAAGTTTTACCCACTTGACTAAATTGGAGCTCATGAGACACTATGCAAAAGCTATTTGCGGCAAACGAAATCTGGGGATGGAAGGCAGAGGAGGTGTATTATGAGTAAGGGGAGGAGTTTGGAGCTCGGAGCTGATGCTAGTAAAAGTTGACGGCTCAGATCCGATACGGATCCGTAACCCACAGGTTGAAGACCAAATGAAGTAAACTACTTCAGATCTTCAGTTATATTGGACTGGACTTACTTTATAACATAAAATACAATTTATTTACGGTAACGGTACATAATAACTTACAAAGAAAAAATAATTTCTCCTATCCTAGAATTACAGCATTTGCTTTGGGGAATTCGTTACTCCCTCACAGATTGAAATGTAAGATATTTAACACATGATACTATTCAGCTCACCCAGCTACACTTTTTATTACAATGCAGCACCAGAAAACACTTTACAAAACAGGATAAAATCAAACAAGGAAATTTTAAATGAAAATTGGCAAAATTAGCTGCTAAAGTCATCTACTTACAAAGAACTGATTTCAATATATAGTAGCGATAAAGATTATAAAATATCAGTTTTAAAAATGCAGACGAAGTAAAGCATTACTAACAACAAAATAAAACACAAAATCACATCAAAGGTAAAACCAGACAGGTTATGAATTTCAAATATGGTCAACTTTTATGTGAAGAACTGAAACAAGGGAAGATGCAATGACAAGCTTGAATGTTGAAAAAAATATTTATTTTTTGGCAACTCTTTGCCCTCATTGCCTGCAGACCATCAACCCTCTCTTGGTCAGTCAGCCCATTTCTTGCCAAGTAGGCCAGAGTCCACCAAAGGGGGACATCATCTAGCAGCCATTGAGGTGGTTCAACTACTTTACTGTTTAATCCCTTTCCCTACTGTACACACCTGGCACAGTACTGTAGGGGGACTTATAATGGGCTCTCTGTGAAGATCATCTCCTCACTTCAAGGCTAAGTGTCACTGTGCAGCATGAGCAGTGCTCACTGATCTCCAACTGGGTGATGGCATTATCTTGTGCACCTCCGAATGCATACACAGGAGAGGCAAGAGGGCTGCGTCCCTTCACTCTTCTCCCTTCCTGCCTGGGTCACTCAGTGCCAGGATCTCCACACAGACATGAAGGTCGGGCCTGAACCCTGGACCCTGGATCACAAATCTTGAATCAAAGAACCACTGTGTTGCATGGGTTTCTTCACTTGATGCCACTTAAAATCAAATGCCATGCTATCTGTAAGTGTGCTGTTAAAAGCTTAGTGGAAAAGCAATTCCATGTAAATTATTTTTAACCACAGATACTACCTCTAGGGCATCTGAGAAAAGGTAACAGGCATTTGAGTTTAAGCCATTACATTATTACGAAATGCTTACCTATTGTACAGAATCGATACAATTTTGCCCTCCAAGTTAATTTATAAAGGGATCCTCCTTCATTGGTCCTGTGACTAAGTTCCTCTTCTCCACAAATTACTAGCCATTTTTCTTGGAGGAACTTGTATTTAGGGGCAAGCATGTTCAGTTCTGCTTGATGTCCTCAAGTCACAGACTGAATAATGAGTACGCCTAGACTCTTTTAGGTTGCCACCAAATATTAATATGCTCATTTCCTGCAAATCAAGACACAACACTGATGGCAGCTACATTGCTAATGGGCAAAT
This sequence comes from Protopterus annectens, assembly GCF_019279795.1. Taxonomy (NCBI): domain Eukaryota; kingdom Metazoa; phylum Chordata; order Ceratodontiformes; family Protopteridae; genus Protopterus; species Protopterus annectens. The sequence continues at coordinate 1,387,467,760 of NC_056735.1, read as the reverse complement.
ATACAATTATATACTTGAAAACTTACAGGGAGAACTACTAAATCATGAAATGGTATTGGCAGGCCATCATGGAGGGTCATCTCTTGGATTTTACATAGTAAGTATGTATCTATTATATGTGACATTGCAAACCCTACTTGATAAGCCCCATGCTTGTGTTAAACTCCTAAGCAGTAAATCCACCTAGGAGGAAGAAGATGGAGACTAGGCCATGAACTAGGATCAGAAGGCTAACTTGTAAGCACAGATGTAGCAAAGGAAGCCCAACTCCTGAAGTCACTGCTAAAATAATGCTTGGTGAAGGTGTGTACTGGAAGCCATGGGTCCAGAGCACACTTGTTTGCGATGGAGACATTTTACAGCAAGCACATACTATTCAGTATGAAGTAGCCACGTCTCCAGTGACTTGGCCTCAAACTACAGTATTTTTCAATGGGCAGTTAGCTGCCTAATGGCAGTCTATTTGGAAAGGGTTTTCTTAGTGACTGCTAATCCTACCTTATCATCCCTGGAGCAAATCAGATGAACACTTGGTCTGTCTTCCTGAATTCATGCGACCACTTAGGTAAAACACGTGAACTAACCAATGACATCCGGGGACTGTCAAAGGTTCTCTCTGCCCTAGTCTCTGCCTCAGTAATGAAAATGTACAGGTGCTAAGTCCTAAGGAACACTAAAAGCTTTGTGAAAGACCACATAAACTTCCCTACAAATGAAGACTTACAGAGTTGTGATCCTGTGAGCAGATGTGATGGCTACCAGAAAAGCATTTTTAAAGAAACAACATCAACATTACAGAGCAAACAGGTTTGAATGGGGACAGGCAAGCCTATCAGTCAGGAAGTATATATCTGACAGATCAGAGGGGGAGTTCTTCAAAGATGGGTGGAGCTGCAGAACTACATGACTAGCTGATGCTGAGTCATAATCCTGCCCCCAAAAGCCATGACTGGTAGAAACTGAGTCAAGCTCCATAACCTTGGAACATTTGAGGCCTAAACCACACAGGCACATGCAGTAGATCACACTAACCTGCTAACATGGATGCGCAGGGCAGAAGAGGGTAAAATTCCACCCAGGTGGAGAATCTTTTCCACCTGCACACTTGGATTTACTGACAGCTTCAGTTTCTTGACATTATTCTTATTAATGCCGCAGCCAGATGATCCAATGGAAGCACAGGATGAGAAAATGACAACAAGGTGAAGCTGTTTTTTTGACCCACCTATAAATAACATCCCACCCTGCTAAACCATCACAGCTGATGAAATACACATTGGTCTTTCTTCCCTGAACTCTCCAATAAAGCAATGAGTCAGCAGAAACAGTCAGAAGCTATAAAGGAATTTTTCATGATTCTGTATGGAGAACGCGTCCACTGCCACCTCTTTTCTGCTGTTAAACTGAGCAGAGCAGGGAAGGACCAAATTCTTCTGACTGCAGAAAGACTAATCGCTGTATTGCTATACCTCCTGAAAATCTGAACCAAGAGAAGCCACAGTGTTCATAACTCCAGAACAGGACTAGTGGACTGTGGACAAGGAAGTGAAATGTTGAGAAAGTGATGCCTCTATGGACCACTGCCAGGTGATCATTAATGCCCTACTCAAGATGTACAACCCCAATGCACCCTATTTGGTTTGATACTGCAAGATGGATTTGTTGTCTGTCCAAGCAAGTAATTGCTATGGAACAATCCTTTTCTCTAAGGCCTTGAGGGTCAGGAGGACTGAATGGATCTCCAAATGGTTGACAACAACAACACTGCCCAGAATAGGGACACAGTGAACGATCCAGGATCTGACTCTTGGTTGATATGAAGCCCTCCTCTCTATGGGAAAACCAGCAATCCTGGATGTTAGAGAAGCTCATGTGAACTCCTCCCACAAACAATTCATCCACTTTCAGAACCTATAAAGGGTTCTGTTGAAGGACTGGGAAGACCACCAGAAGTTTGGTGGGAACTGTCCAAATCTTCTAGGTCCTTGCAGCAGAGGTCTGAATGTCATGCAAAATGTGTGAGTATGTGGTGACCCTGCAATCACTTATAACTCACAGTCCACTGCAGCACCTGAATCTTGAGACAAGAAAATGGTTCCATGAATATCTTAATGGCTATCAAGCCCAGAATCAAAATAGAGTTTCCACTTAAACCCTACACTATGTCCTCAACCGGACTGTCAAATTTAGGACACCTCTAAGGCTATGAAGGCAATCATCTGTGACAGAATCAGACAGGATTTCTCCCAATTTATGGTAATTCCTGGAGATTAAAACCGCAGCAACAGGGAGATTTTACCAGGGAGAGAGCCTCTTGGCAGAGCTACCAGGTCATAGGTATCATTTGACCCAGCAGGAAAATCTGTGCTTGTTCTGTGGGTGCAAGTCCTTAAGTAAAATAACTACAACCATTCAGAATATTATATTATAGTCATAAAGTGGCACAAGGTATTCTAAGAACTAAAGCAATGCTAGAATGGAGAAAGGATATTTTACTAATAGGTACTGTCTGCAGGGATATAAAAAATAGCATGGGAATCACATTTTTGGGAGCAAATAACTTGTGAAACAAAGGTAATAAAGTGGGATGAAGCTAAGCAGAAGTTAAGACTGCAGATTAGAGACTGCCTTTCCCATCAGGGATTGACAGCAGAATATATGCAAATAAGAAAGGGATATGGAAATGCTAACTGAAAGATCAGCTGGTAAATATTTTTATTTGTATTTAGATCAGAATCTACTATTAAAAGTGATAATTAATAGGGAATACAAAGTAATGTATGCTTATCGATCAGAGGAGGTCAGAAAAGATTGGGTAAACAGAAAAACAGGATAAAAAGGCAATTTACAAAGGAATGATGAGAAGAAATCTGTAACGCTTCCAAGCATGAAATAAAGTCCAGAAGGTTTAGGACTGTTGTATAAAAGTGTCTGCACAGGTATTTTTATACTCCTAGTGGACTTCAGAGGATTTTTCTACAGGTAGAGCAAATGCAGGCGGTATGCTGGGAAACAGAGAGGTAACTGGGAATGTATTTTTGGAAATGTAATGAGCTTTAAGTTTAAAAATTCCCTATAGAGTACTCTAAGAGAAATGGTTGTAGCTAAAGAAATGAATTTTTTTTTTTAAGCTGGGGCATAAGGCCTTACTAACTTTTGATGCTACTGGCTGCCACTGCCAAAAAAGCAATTACTAGAAAACATAAATCAGTGGGCTGGATTCATAAACCTACTTTGACTCGCTGTACATTCTTTGTATCCTTGAAGCATCCTTACACGATGTTGCAAGGTCCGCCATTATAAAGACATGCAGCACCATAAAGGGCTGTCCCCGCAGCTGTGCAGTACGGCAATGGGGCATTCTGGGTAGGTGGAAGTTGTATGGTACTTAGCTTTGTGCTCAGCCTCTGGAATCACATCCACAAAGCCATCTACATGCCTGAGCAGTTCAGGTAAGGGTTTCATAGGGGTCTATATTACGTTATCAAATACTCATGTATTCGAAAACTTAAAAGTCGACCCGTAAATGTTGAAAACGTCAAACGGACATTTCAATGGAGATCTCCATAGTGTGCGGAAATGGAAGTTTTCCATTGTGTGCACTGTATGGCGATCTCGGAGTTGGTATATTTAAGTAGTGGGGGTGCAGGGGGGCTTGCCCCTCTGCTTACAGCATGTAAATGGTTTGCTTGGGTGGGTTTTTGTATTTTTTGTAGTTGTTCGATGTTTGTAGTTTTTGACATTTAGGGGTCGACTATTACATTTTCGCATACATGAGTATTCGATAATGTAATATAGACCCTTTCGTAGTGGGGGTAACTGCTGCACACTACAGCTTACTGTAAAAGTGCCATAACGGCACCATCACCAAAACGGGGATGATGGGGGCACCAGACTCCAGGGAAAACAATATTTCAAAGTGCTGTACTGGCACCACCATTACTATGAGGAAAGGGGATGGGATGGGGGGGGGGGTTAGACACTCTACAGTACCAGCACCAATGTTACTACTTGGACAGGACAGGGAGGTCACACTGGACACTAGGGAACAGTGTGATATGGTACAGAATAGCTTGATGGGGATGGTGGGGGGAAACACCAGATATAACTGAAGTGCAGTAATGGCACCAACCACAGCATGGGATTGGGAGGGGGACCAGTAGACCACCATGGAATGGACAGGATGGCACCAACTTTACTATTGGGATGGGGAACCACTGGACAACAAAGATGAGTCTTTAAAGTACCGTAATGGCACCAATGTAACTATGTGGATAGGGAGTACAAAAGGCCACCAGGGCCCAAGTCATACCTGCTGTAATGAGACTAAAGCATTACAGGTGTGTGTGTGTGTGTGTGGGGGGGGTGCTACAGAAGTGTACAGACAGGATCTGGGATTGCAGAGTGTGTGTACATGCTTGTGCTTGTGTATGTGTGTGTGCATGTCAGCGGGTGACTGGAGGGGGATTCCACTGCTTTCAACAACAAGGTACCATACTAGTGCCTTTAATGAATTCCTGGGACAATCTATTCTCAATGTCAAGGAAGTTCCAGATATTGTAAAGGAGATAAAGGAAATGGAGGATGAATCTTTAGAAGAGGAAAGGAACACATTTTATAGAAATAAATGGAATTTGTAGGAACTACATGTTCAATGTAATATCCAGGAGGAAGGAGGTTTAATGGAATGCAGGAACCAACTAACTTATGTAATGCTAGAAAACTGTCAAAATGAAAACATATATATACTGCATGCTAATAACAATGGAAACTGATATTATGGTCCATTTTCCTGTTTATTAATATTTGTAACTGAGAACCAAAGAAAACCCAAATGACAATATTCTGTAATAGACATGATCTCCAACTCTAAGCAAACTGGAGGAATCATCTGTAGAAACTCCAGACACTCATGCCTGTGAAATGCATTAATCTTGCTCACCATTCGTCTGCCTTGCAGCATCAGAGGCACAGCCCCAAGAGAATCAACATACAGAATTAGATGTACAGGATCTGCTGTATGAAGATAATAATGTCCAAGATGGAACAGAAGCCATCTGTCCCCTCCAGAACAAGGAAGAGGCGGGACCCTACCTCTGTTCTGAGTACACGGCAGTTCTACAGTCCTTTTGAGAAGCACAGTCTGGATCTGGCCCAAGGTTCCAGTGAGACAGTCTGGCGTTTTACTAGAGTTTCTTCTGGAGGAGAACTTAACAGCTGTAAGACATGCTGAATCATGATCATGCTAAGAAGCTTCTGGCCCTTGATGAGGGTTCTCCAAGCTGAAGATAACTCAGGAACTAGGCTGCCCTCACTGTCAGCCCCAGATCATATATAGGAATGTTGTCGTTGGGCCAGTGGGTTTATCCTCTTGACTGATATACTCAACAATAGCAAGGGGAAATGGAATGCTTCAGACCCTTCCTGAAGTGGTAAGAAAGCTTCTCCTTCATTTGGTGCTGGTGTAGTGTAGAACCTGAAAAGATAAAGGGGTGTCCTAGGGATTAAAAAAAAAACACTCTCCACAGTGGTGAGGGCATGCTTTTTTCAAGAAGTCTTCTTTCAGAACATGAAAAGCCTCCCCTAAGTGAACTTTTCCTTGAAATGAGTGTTCAGAATACCGTGTGAGCTCCAACTTAGGGAAGGAAACTCTCAGCACTGCCAAGTTTTGCAGGCATATCAATGAGCCTGCCACCTTGTCCACAGTATCAACAAGTCAGAACTGCAAGAGACTATATGTTAACCTATTCTGGAAGTTTAAACTATACACAAGCAGTCCACACTACCTCCTTCTTCAGCCCAGACCCAAGAGGTCAGCAGGCTTTTTTTCAGGGCCTGCTCCACCAGGGAGGAATGAAACTTGGACACACCATTTAGGACCTGACTTTATCCCCCAGTGTGGCAGAAGACTATACTCTCTTATTTCTCTGAGGTACAGGCTAACACGGGAGGACTATGGCTGACCAAGTTCGCAGATGACTGCAAACTGGGTGCCATAATCAACTCGCTGACTGACACAAGCATCCTCCAAAGGGGTCTCACAGAGACGGATAACTGATGCTAGAGCCATGGCCTAAAGCTAAATGCCAAAAAGTACATAGTCATCCCCTTTGGGAAAAACAAAAGTGCCCACAAATTACCACATAGGTGGTAATCCATTAAGTACGGAAGAAGTAATTAGGGATTTGGGAACCCAAGTAGATAGCAATCTCTCCTTTGACAATCACGTTGCCAAAGTGGTTAGAAAGACCTTCTATACAGCCCACCTTATCACAAAAGGGTTCACATCTAGATCAAGAGAGGTCATTGTGCCCCTCTACTCATCACTCATCAGGCCCATAATTGAATACAATGCCCCATTTGGGATGTACCTTACCCGACACCTGCAGCAACTGGAAAGACCCCAAAAGTACCTCACCAAGAGGATCAAGGGACTCAAACAGATGTCCTACGCACTTAGGCTAAAGAAACTCCAGCTCTACTCAGTTGCTTACTGCCTACTCAGAGGCGATCTGTGCCTGACGTATAAAGCCATGTCCAAACCAGAATTAATGGACATGCTCCACCTCAGGAAATCTAAATCCCTTAGAGCTACACGCTCCAGGGACTTAAACCTCAGCACAGAAATAAATAGGACATGCTGGAGGGACAGATTCATATCCCAAAGGCTCCCCTCACTCTGGAACAAAATCCCAATCCATGTTAGGCAGAGCCCCTCAATGACCCTCTTCGAGAGAAATCTTGACGAGTGGATGGGAGATCGTAGGTTTACCCCTGGGATCTCTTCTGTGTCCCTACTAGACAGAGGCACAGTAAACTAACCTTAAAAGGGCTATCTTCTGTGACCTACTATACAGAGGCACAGTCAACTAATCTAAAAGGGTGGTGAAAGCCAAACACACTCTGGCTAGGCTTATAAATGCCCTAGGGCAAATAGCCTAATATCAACCTATGAACCTATGAACAAATGCACAGAGCTTTAGACGCTTTTGTTGTCAGTATGGCAGCAAAATATTATGTTTTCTGGGAGCTATGTATACAAATGGCTCAAGGATGCTTGATGAATGAGTTAACTATTCAGTTAGAATTTGTAAAGGGCATCAGCTTTTTTATGCACGGCTACAGAAGCAGAGTCATGAATGTTTCTAGGCTGCTGACTCCATGGATGGGATATTCTAGAGCTCCTACATTTACATCTTTAGATATATATTTAGGTATTTCTGGGGCAAAAGGATGAATGCTTAGTGGACCACATAAACCTCAAGTTGCATCTAAAGAAAGGGTCATGCAGGGAGCAGCTAGAATAGAGTGCTCTCATTAAATCATGCTTTTTTTCCTTCTTGGATATGTGATTATGGAATTAGTATGTGCATGTAAGAGGAGTGGGAGGTGAGGCCTCCACTGCTCCTCCCCCACACAGACATGGAGGGCTATGCAGGGGATGGGATTGTTGCACTGCAAAGAAAATGCTTTATTTTATACTTACTAAATTTTAATTTGGCTGAAGCTTCAAGTATGAGAGTCTCAATGAAAATTTTATGTACAGGCCTTCAGCAGGGAACTCTACTGCTGTATTACCCAGTCGCTCCACCTCAACCTGGATAAGGAAATCTTGCTGAAGCTGAAAGAAAATTTGAGAAGTCACTGTCCTAACCTCCACCAACCTGCAGATGGGTGACAGTAGAGACTAATCGCGAGGATAGTACAAGTTGGCCTCAAACTCCTGCCAAACAAATGAAGGACCGGTGATACTTATGTCTCAAAATACATCTCCAGGGTAGGAGATGGTGGTCCTGTCAAAGTGCAGGACTGGTACAAGCTTGATCCTTTGATTGTCAAGGATAGCTGTGGGATTTTAAAAAAATATCAAAGGGCTTACCTCCAGCACACCTAGGCACTGACATGCCCACCAAACTTCAGTTGTGATGGTGCTCAGGCTAAGTAAGCTCTCTAATTGCAAGTGGGATCGTCTTGGTGTCCTCCACAAGAGGAATTTTCAAATGCCACTAATGTCCTTCCAGCAAGATAGGCCAGGAAGTTCTCCCTTAAAAGTCTTACCTAGACAGGTCTGTTTCACTGCTACTTAGGGCACTACTTCATGTCAAGCTTCTCACCAAAAGAGTAAAAGAAATACTAGCAAGAGCCATCAGTAGTAATTGGACAACAGCAGAAACATTTTGTAAATCTGTATTGGGTATCAGACCTTGAAACTTTTCACCCATTTGCATCAGACTCCAGATTTGAACTGTGCAACCACATGTAGGAAGCATGTGAAATCAGAGTGTATGGCAGCACTGAGCGAACATGTCCCATGTCTGAGATCTTGTGTGAAAGATGCCAGATTATAAATGGTGAGAGGAAAAGCCCAAATAGGGACCCAACAAAGAGTGCCACTTGATGTTAGACCACAAAATTATAATATATAAGATGTGCACACTTCTTCAGTGTTTCAATATCTATATGAAGATAAAGCTAATATTTGTACTAGCAAAGGATAACTGCACATTTCCTAACAGTAGAGGTACTGGATGCTTGAGGCCTTGCCACTACTGTGATTTACTGCTAATATGGAAAAACAAATACAATACCATATAGTGCAAAAGTTTGTTTGATCATTTACTGAGGCTCATATACATTTAATATCTGCTTGCTTTAACCACGCAGCTGTTTTGTATACATGAGATACTAAGCCGATATTACTGTTAAGCATATTTAATTAGGGGATGTTGGTCTCATACAAACTAAAGGTACGGTTTAACAAATGCCCCTGCAGCATCCTTTAATGTTATTAACCCATACATTAGTACGAGGTCTATCCAAACCGTGACGACAAGCTTTACAACTAGAAACAGAGTTCAGCAAACAACTCTATAGCATCCCGTTTTCATTGGTAACGCATACAGTAGCACGAGGTCCATTCCAATGCGGATACAACGGAGATACCTCTGTATATGAACCCTCTGTTTGCAAGCTTTCTACACTGATTGGGTGCCCCAAGTTTAAAAATAATCACAGTTGAGGTTGCTAGCTTAACATACAACTGATTGCTTAATAGTGAAACCTATCTGCTCTACCTAGAGTAGTCACACACAGTTACATTGTCTCTAGGTGACTTTACTGTGCTTGATAGATGTAATGAGAGCAGTTGGTTTCATGTGACGACTCTGTTACTAATGTGTAAGCCCCATTTGTGTGAGTGCTAAGCTATTAACTCGTGTTAAGGTATTAACTTAGAGTCTATAAGATAGCCTCAATATATCTGTACTGTGTAAGCTTTGTTTGCTTTGTCTGTGTAGTATGCTATTACCTTACAGTCAATAAGCTAGCTTTTGCTTTCCCTCCTGTATTCCTGCATTGTATGTTTTTTTTGTCTCCTTACTGCATCTCCCTTATCTAGTTACCCCTCAACCTACACCCCCACCATTAACAACCTCTAGTTCTTTCTCCATTAATCTGCTACTATCGGTTCTTTCTCCATTAATCTGCTACTAATAGTTGAACCCAACAAACCGTCTTCTTATTATTTACAGTAGTTTTTGATCTGTTTTACAGCTTAAATTACCCTGCTTCTAACGGACTAGCCTCCCACTGCTCTGAACTTTACTCCTCCATTTATGGACGATAAGTTACCCTGAGGTCCCACCAGCTGAGGGAAAATACAAGACTTTGTTGTTTGCAGTGTAGGTGATTGCTTACAGCTTTTAGTAATTAAAAACAAAAAGAAAAAAAGAAAACTATACTCATTCTGTGTAATTCATTGTAAGGGCTAGCACACTTGTAGACTGACTGCCCTGAGGTCGCCTCCAACTCGAAGTCTTTGTGCGTTTTATACCCTCTGCTGCTGTTCCCCGAAATTTCACTAGATGGAAGTATAAGCCCACCTCAGTTCTCTGTATATTGCCTTTTCTCTTTTATTAAGCATAACTGCATTTTATCCCTCTTACTATAGCATGTCCCTCCCTTAATGCTACAAACCCACATCCAATCCCTCTTACATAAAGTGGCTCCCATCTCTACCTAACACAGCCTCATCCTACCCCTTGTCTACATAATTAGTATGTCGTTGGACTACTGTCTCCCCATTCTAAGTAAAGGAAGTCATAACTTCACATACTCTTTTACCCCAACCTTTGGGGACAATACTCTTCCCAACAGTCCTTCCATTCTATATAGTAGCACTGCATTATTCAATAAGCAACACCAGCCTACCTGTTTTACATTACTTGGTGCTGTAGCCTTCTTACCTGATTGTTTTTTGCACCACTCTAGCCTCCTCCAGTGGGGGCACACCTGCTACGCTTGGGTTCACTCTGCTCCCCTGCCCTACCCCCATTCCCATACACCCCCACATCAATTATCTTTATACCTTCACACCACACCCATACAAAGCCACACCCACCTACATCATACAATTCCAGCCTATGAAATCTGACCACATAATCACCCTTCAAACACAACCTGACCCAATCATCATTCATCACACCTATCCCTCCCCAAGCTAACCTCTCAGTCATCAAACTAGTCAAACCAAACCATACCATGACTACACTACCCAAAACCACATACATACACCTCTTAATATTGCTCTTATGTATATCAATCCTCCCACTGTTAATCTCTATCACTAACTATCAAACAAACCTTAATTACATCTATATACCAAGAAAAACCACCTCCACTAACATTACTACCACTCACCCTCTCAATCATTTAGCCCCATACCTCTACCAAATCTCCTTTATCAACCACATTGCACATAGAATACAACCATCATACTACCAGTCCCAAACTACTCTAAAGTACTATAAGACCCTGCATAAACTATTCAAACTCTATTTCTACGTAAGAGCCCAACTCATATGCTGTGGTGATGTACACCCAAACCCAGGCCCACTAAACTTAGGAACCCAAAACCACAACCTAAATAATACCCTACTCCACCGAAACAAAGACTCCCTCCTCATTATAAATGTAAATGTCAGAAGTATCCTAAACAAAGTCCACGACCTGCATGCACTACTCTCCTTTTATCAACCTGAGATGGTAATACTAACTGAGACTTGGCTTAAACCAGGGAACCATGACAATGAGATTACTGCACCAGGCTACATCCAGAGTGACAGAACAGGAAAAAAAGGTGGGGGTGTTGCAATACTGTACAAAACTCACCTCATCCTTGAGAAACTAGACATAACAACCCCAAACCTTGATAAAGTAGAACTTACCCTAACTAAAGTAAAACTTATGCAAATAAACAAATCAACATCATAGGTTACTACATCCCTCCAGGCAATAATATTTCCATTACACAAAGCCTACTAGAATGGATATCTAACTCCCTCCCCCAATAAAGCATAGTATTAGGGGATCTTAATACTGACTGGCAGAACTGCTCTGGTCAAAACCCACTCTCCCATATTACCCTACATGGCCTAACCCAACTCATCACCTCCCCCACTAGAACAGACAAGAGAACCAAACATCAATCCATACTAGACTGGATACTAGTATCCCACCCCTCACTGATACCCCTAGCAGGGTGTCTACCAGACACCCTGAGTGACCCACCAAGCCACATTTCTACTCAGATCAAAAATACCACAACTAACCTAAATATCTAAGTGCCTAATTAGAAACAAAAAACATTTTAACCACTCCAACTTTACAAATGACCTAAAAAGGTGTAACTGGACCCCCTTGAAAAACATACCTCTTGACGAAGCAGTATTATAGTTCAACACAACCTTCTTAAATAACCTCAACCATCATGCCCCCCCCAGAACAACAAGAATTAAAACTAAATATGCCCCCTGGCTAACCTCAGATACTAAAACCTTCCGCAAACAAAGGAACAAAGCCTGGACTATCATAATAATAAATCCCAATCCGACAAACAACTATACCTTGAACTACTTAACAAAGCCAAAAAACTTACCAAAACAGATAAAACATCCTACTACCAAAAATTACAGGATAAACACAGGGACAACCCACAAAAAATTATGGGCAGCAATTAAGTCTATTCTACAGCCAGGTAAAACAACAATCCCTACCGCAAAAACTGTAAATAACCAAGACAATATCCTAACACAATTTAACAGATTCTTTACAGAAACTATCCAAGCCCTTGCAAATAACCAACCCTACAACAATATCCCCACCTCTGAAAATACACCCCACCCCACCCCACCAGTCACAATAAACAACTACCTTAACTTTAGCTTCCAGCCAGAACCAACAAAATCAATTGAAAAGCTACTCCTAAAGCTCAAAACAACTTCTCTAGCCGCTGATAAATTACCCGTTGAATACCTCAAAATAGCCGTAGAAGCCAAAGCATATCCCATCTCCATCTTAATAAACAGATCCATCTCCGAGTGTACAGTATCACAGTTATGGAAAATATCACATATCATCCCACTACATTAAGGGGGTACCCTCCCTTGAACTCCATAACTACTGCCCTACAGCCATACTATCTCCATTATCTAAAATTTTTGAGAGGGTAATACACAAGCAACTAATGCAATACCTCCTAGATAACAAACTACTAGCAAGACAACAACATGGCTTTAGACCCTTCCACAGCACCATCACCATGCTTATAGCATTTACCAACATCATCAACAACCACAGAAACAATGGACTCTTTGTATCCACCACATTCCTATACTTATCTAAAGCATTTGATATGGTTAAACAGACAAAACTCCTTCACTCACTATCCACTCTAAACCTTACCATCTCTGCCATCTCCTGGTTTAAAAACTACCTACAGGGAAGGCAGCAAGCTGTAATGTGGCAAAACCAACTCTCTCTCCCTCCCTACCAGTCTCCTTAGGGGTTACCCCAAGGCTCAATCCTGGGACCACTCCTTTTTACCCCCTACACCAACCTGCTCCCATCCAATATTCCCAAAGCCTCATTAGTACAGTATGCTGATGATACTACCATAACATGCACAGCCAAAACAATTTACCTCCTTCACTCCCAAACACAAGAATGCTTTTTCCTAGCAGAAAACTGGATCACCACACAAAATCTCATTCTGAACCCAGGTATGACAAAACTACTACTCTTTAGCTCCCACAGAACCGCACCTCCCTCCAATAGTTTCATAATCTCCTCTAATAACAATACTACAATCATCCCCACCAATCATACAATAGATAATCACCTTAGATTTGACGTACATATTTCCATAACCATAGAACAAGTACATAAAAAACTAGGTCTACTCTATCGCAGTAAAAAGTTTCTCACCGACCACTCCAAAATTGCAATTGCCAGAACTCACCTATTATCTACCTTATTGTATGCCTCACCCATACTTACAAATCTGACCTAAACAAACTTGATAGTGGTTACAGTAAGATAGCTAAATTTGCTACAACCTCACCCATCAGAACGCACCACTGTGACTGTCTAAAAAAACTCAACTGGTTAGAACTACCACTACTACTCCAACTCAATCAACTAGCATTAGCCCACAAAATAATAAATTACCCTGATAACATCCCAGCCCTACAAAATCTCCAACCCTATACCACTACCCGAACCTTAAGGTCCAGCACACAAAATCTCAAAGTAACCAAATATAACAATGAGGCTGGTAAGTCTGTCTACAGCCACTATATATCAAAAACCTTGAACTCCCTTCCTGCTCATATAACTGAAAGCAAATCCCCAACCTGGTTCAAAACCCTAGTCAAAGCTCTCTTCATGAATAACAGACTATGCTCTTGCATCCCCGCTGGTTAATATCTCATTTCTGAAATTTCACCGTACTTAATTAAGACTGTCAAACCAACCAAGTCAGAACTCTGTACCCACTTAAAACTGTTAAACAACTAAGTCTAAGAACTGCAAAGGTGAGGCTCCAACACAATGATTTCAAAGTGATACAGAATATACCCAAAATTCAAAATTTCTCCAAGAACAAATCAAGGATCTTGCAACACAGTTTTATTGGTACAAACAGCTTCTTCAGGTGTATAACAACCATTAAAATACACACACCTTATATAATACTTAAAATCAGTCACATGACTCTAATTGACCGTTTTTAAGACATATATACATCCTAAGTAGTAGTTTTCTTATCAACCCTTACAAAATCTAGAAATATGTATAAGTATAAAAATATGTTAAAAATATGTATATGCGAGTATAGTTAAAATAAAAATAAACACTTTACCTATTCAGTGGTCTCTTTTTCAGCACTGGTCTTACAGGAACAGAATCATTCAGTCCATGCCCTGAGCTAGCCCTTAGTCTAATAATAAAATATGTTGTTCATTAGTAGCTGACACGTTTCGCTAATGCATTAAGTTACTTCTTTTCTTTATGTGATATAGATGTTCTCTTATTCTATCCTTTAAAGGGCGATCTGTTTCCCTAAGTAAAATTTATATAAACTACATACACTGTATCACATCTGTATCATTGGAAATAAAGCTACAATAGTGGCATTTACCACAGGTTTTTCATGCTTTTTTTCACTTTCCTACCTTTCAATCTCTATCCATCTCTTTCATGTTACAATCTGTAGTTAGTATATTCCAGTGTTCATTTATAAACACATCCTTAAACTATTATGAGTCACACTCTCTTTGTTTTTGATTGCTTGCTTTGAAAGTATGGTTTTTTATTCTCTCTCTCTCTCTCACTTTTCTTTCTATTTTTTTTTTGCATTTCTCACATATAAACTCTCTTCTAATAATTTTTCTTTTCCAAATCTATCTATTTTGTCTCTCATCAGTTTTACACTCATTTCTAAATATAAAATTGGGATGCATACTATCCCTGCTTAACAATTTATTGGCATGGCAGGACTTTCTGGACATCCAAAAATTAATACCCGCTACTGAAACAATCCAAGTAAAGTTAAGGAAACTCTAGAGATTTTGATGAAGAATTCATATAACTATAACTGACTTTCTCTCCTCTCTCCAAAAAAGAAAGAGATTGTCTACAAAATTCTAATAATCATCTTATCATATTATCATTTTTTTAATATATCCCATTTCCATTTTGACATAAATAGCATTGGCATAACTATTAGCACAAGGAGTGCCTATTGCCACTCCATTCTTTTGCCAATATATATTTTCCCTGAATACAAAAATATTGTTTTCAAGCACTAATTTTAATAAATGTAATATTCTTATGGTCCTACTTCCGTATTCCTTATCCATCTCTAATAAATGTATCACGTTTCTCAAACCAACTAAATTCGGTATAACTGTAAACAGTGATACTACATCTAATGTAACAAAGAAATATTGTTCCGATACATTTGCTTCATTAGTAAATTCAAATAAATCTCTAAGAAAGTGTTGAGTATCTT
Source organism: Protopterus annectens (assembly GCF_019279795.1). NCBI lineage: Eukaryota > Metazoa > Chordata > Ceratodontiformes > Protopteridae > Protopterus > Protopterus annectens. The sequence goes on along the minus strand of NC_056735.1, from coordinate 1,387,452,411 downwards.
TCAAAATGTACTTAGACTTATATATTAAAACCTTCAGCTTTTTCTCAATATATACTGAGGCCGGTTCAGTGCACCAATTTTTTCAAGCCACTACTGGCCTCATTGGGGGTCTGATAGAATTTTTATGAAGTTTAGGCAACCCCTGAATCTTCGGAATAGTAGGATTTATGACCACTAAATAATCATATTATTATCACAAAACTCTAGTGCTTCAAGGTATCTAATTTCTTTTTCAACTTTTGAAATCATCTTTTTACTTTGCATAGGTGTAATTATTTGATAAAAATCAGTATTATCAAGCATTTCTAACATCAAAATGTTATAGTCAATTTTATTCATAACAACTGTTTGTCCTCCCTTATCTGCTGGCCTAATAACTATCTGATTATTATTCTCTAAATCATGCATAGCTTTAAATTCCTCTTTACTTAGATTATGCCATTTTCCACTTTCCTTAAGTTGTTTTTGTTCATAATACACTTTATACATATCAGAAATACAAGTTTGTTCAAATGCATTAATTAAAGCATTCTGTTTTGGTATAAAAAGGCTTGGTTTCCTAAATATAACATCATGCTCTCTCTGTTCATTATTAAATAATGTTTTCAAAGACAAGTTACGGGTAAACAATTTCAAATCAAAAATAATGTCAGTGATGTTCATATCAATTGCCGGTATAAACGATAACCCTTTCTCTATCACATTAGATTCAGTTTGTGTTAAACAATAGTCTGATAAATTTACAATTAATGTCTTACTTGTTGGAAGGCTTTCTTTATTGTGAAAGGACTCACCGGACCTTCCTCGAACTTTCTTTTGTTTCTTGCTATGCTTCTCCCCCTCTGTTGTTGTCTCGGAACACCTCTCCCATTCCTGCTCGCAGATCTTTCCCTTATAGGCAGAGGAAAATTCAAGCCCAAAGGGCAAGTTCCTTTTAAAAAAGAAGTTGTGTTTCCTGACACATTTTTGGTATTAGAAGTTTCAATTTCTGCTTCACGATGTACATCCACACTTACTTGCAACGTTTTCTTCCTTGCTCCAGGATTTGGTGTCGCCAGTACATACGAAATATCGGACGTCAATGCGTTCGCTCGATCATCATCACGGACACGCCCATCTGTTTCCATTTGACCAATTAATACCTCTCTAAAAGTTGGAGTTTGTGAAAAAGGAATATTTTCATTTGATTGCTGAGCCACTGAATGAGTATTTGAGACCGTAGGATTATTAACATTCACATCTCATGGCCAAGTAAAGATGTGACCCAACAAAAAAACCTTCCGATCTCTACAAAGCTTCTTTAATTTAATTTGTAAAAGCTTTCTAGCATATACTGATAGATTTTCAACCATATCGGTCATAGGTTTAACTAATGCTTCTGCAGCATAAGTTTTACACAAGTCAGTATATTTTTTTCTTTATACTGTCATTGATTTTTATCTCTTCTCTCTCTGCTGCCACTACCAGCAGCTTTAAATACCCCAAACTAGTATTAATATTTAACTGTTGCCATTCACTTAGCAATATTGAATCGCATTCAATTTGAACAGGCATTTTGAGCATACTTAGACCTCGAGGTATAACATGTTCAGCTATACAAGCTTCTAGATGAAACTTCTCATATTGCACCCACTTCAATTTGAATAAATCTTTTTCTCATGAGAACATTTCACTTCTCATGGCCAAATAATCTGTATTAGAGTACTCTGTCCCTTTGACAATATCACTTTCCAATAATGGATTCTCTTCTTCACTCACCTTGGATAAAAATAATTCTAAGTTGGTTTCAGTCCATTTCACTTTTAAACCAGGTGTATATTCAAGTTCTATATTGCCCATTCCTGTAGCCATAACCCTTGAATTATTGGGTAAATGACAAAAAGACTTCTATGTAAGGCAAACAACCCAGCTGTACAAGGCACCTTTGTAGAAATATATGCAAAATATCCACAGGCAACAACAAAGTCTAAGAACTGCAAATGTGAGGCTCCAACAAAACGATTTCAAAGTGATACAGAATATACCCAAAATTCAAAATTTCTCCAAGAACAAATGAAGGATCTGGATTCCACTCGGCTGCAACACAGTTTTATTGGTATACAAGCGCTTTCACAAACAGCTTCTTCAGGTGTATAACAACCGTTAAAATACACACACCTTATATAATACTTAAAATCAGTCACATGACTCTAATTGACCGTTTTAAAGACATATATACATCCTAAGTATTAGTTTTCTTATCAACCCTTACAAAATCTAGAAATACATATAAGTATAAAAATATGTTAAAAATATGTATATGCGAGTATAGATAAAAATAAAAATAAACACTTTACCTATTCAGCAGTCTCTTTTTCAACACTGGTCTTAAAGGAACAGAATCATTCAGTCCATGCCCTGAGCTAGCCCTTAGTCTAATAATCCACTCAGCTTCCTTTTCCTCAGTCCTTGCTTTAATGTCACCCCCTCTTATATCAATAAATGTTCTACATAGGGCAACAAATTTAAAAATATGTTGTTCACCACTGTGACTGTATAAAAAAACTCATCTGGCTAGAACTACCACTACTACTCCAACTCATCAAACTAGCATTAGCCCACAAAATAATAAATTACCCTGATAACATCCCAGCCCTACAAAATCTCCTTCAACCCTATACCACTACCCGAACCTTAAGGTCCAGCACACAAAACCTCCTCAAAGTAACCAAATATAACAATGAGGCTGGTAAGTCTGTCTACAGCCACTATATATCAAAAACCTTGAACTCCCTTCCTGCTCATATAAATGAAAGCAAATCCCCAACCCAGTTCAAAACCCTAGTCAAAGCTCTCTTCATGAATAACAGACTATGCTCTTGCATCCCCCCTAGCTAATATCTCATTTCTGAAATGTCACCGTACTTAATTAAGACTGTCAAACCAACCAAGTCAGAACTCTGTACCCACTTAACACTGTTAAACAACTGCACATCCTGACTCTCTAGTAGTTAGTGTAAACTATCACAGGAATGTTGTGCTTTCCACTATCTCCTAAAAGTTAATACCTACAGTACCAAGTATACATATCCTAACTCATAAATCAAATCTCATATCATATTGATGTCCTTCACATTTATATCCAGTAACAACTGCTCTCATGGATCTTCTCTTCCCTTTTTCTTTCCTTTGAAAGTGCATTATTCCAGGAATGTCATGCTTTGTGTTATCTTCAAAAGCTAGTAGTATATAGTAACAAATGAATGCATCCTAGCTTCTAAGAAATATTGTATGGCAAGTCTTGTCTTTACATTTTTGTCTGTAATAAATTGTACTCTTGGAGCTTTTCTCCCTGGGCCTCCACTGAAAATGGACTTGTATCCAGTTGGACTCTCCCGGTCAACAAATGTAAAATAAAAATAAAATAAATAAATAATAAATAAATATATTTGTTAACAGGTATAGTACGAATGAGCAAAAGCCCATTTTCAGTGGAAGCCTAGGTAAAAAAACTTCATGGCTGTACAAAGAAAAGTGTCAACAAGACTAATATAATCTAAAAGCAACATGTCTATGTGTGTCTACATAGATAACTTTTTATATGACTTTACATTATTAATACGAATTAATGTCAGTAATAAGAACAAAGATTTGAAAAGTCTACAAGTCAATGTGTACATAACCATTTTTATTGTTCTGTCTGTGTAATGCAACTTACCTTGCTGTTCTCTCAGATCCTTTCTCTAAAAACATGACATTGAAATGAGCCTGTGCAAAGAGCTCACAAAGTCCGTTCTTGATTGGAGTTTGTAGTATTCCAAAGAGTATGGTATAGTAGGTGTATGGTGACAGTATTCCACTCTCCTACCATGGAGATGAATTTTGAGCACAGTGGCCATTAGCATATGAAATGCATAAGGAGCTGAAAGTTAAGGGCAAGATAAAGGATTTCCATGTGGTTAAGATAGTGCCATACTGGGATCTTCACTGTAGCTTCCTCTGGAGAATTTGGAGGAGCACTGGGATATGGCATATGGTAGATCGATGGAGGAAGGAATATCAAAAATCAGGTATAAATAATGCATATATTTAAAAAATAAATACAAGGCTGGCAAAACTCTTGTTAATGCTAAACGTCATCTGCTTTTATTAATCAAGATCCACTGCACCTTGAATGTTCTGCAAACCCCTTTCCTCAGAAGAGGGTGGTAGTGATCTGTGATAATTAAAAGCCCTTAACGGAAAACTGACTTCAAGACACAGTTTTAAAGCTTGAAAGGAGAGACAATTATTCTTTGTCTTTCAGAACTTGTTTAGAAAACTGTTGCACATGGATGGGTTTGGCATAATGGTTAACGACTTTGCATCATACACACAAGGTAGAGGATTTGATTCTGACCTCAGGCTACTGGCTAGGCTTAAAATGGCCCTTAAGGGCAGTTAGCCTTGTACTCACCTAGGAAAATATATAACAAGAAATTAAGGTGACTTAGCATAGGTCCGTATACTCACCTTATTCATTTACTAGCAGATAGCAGCCAACAGTCACTCTAAATATAATGCTGTGAAGTGCTTGACAGAGTATTAAATACATCTTAATATGAGACGGTGTTAAATATATTTTAATATGAAATTCATCAGAACCTTCATCTTTACAATGCAACAATATAAAACTGACACTCATATTTAGAGAACCACTGATTTAGAAAGTCTATCTTACTTCACACATTATTCAAAGAGGAATCGCACACAAAAACAATGCTATTTTTTCTTAAGCACTGCCTCACTGGAAGCCCAGCCATGTTACTACACCATCATACATACAGCATCCAACACATTGTTAGCATATCATCATACTCATACAATACCATCTACCATACTATCACTGTACATATTTATACACAGTATTCAACACAATCTTACCATATCATCACAGTTATAACATGTCATTCACCATACTCATTACTATATCATCATACTCACATTATACCATCCACCATACTCCTACCATAGCATCATATACATAGATAGCATCCAATGCAGTCTTACCATGTCATCATACTCTTACCATATCATTCACACCACACTCTTGACAATACAATCATACATATACAATATCATCTACCATACTCTTACCATACTATCATACTCACACCATCCACCTTACTCTTACCAAATACCATACTCTTACCAAATGCCATACTCTTAGCATACTATCAGATTCATACCATCCACCATACTCTTACCATATCATCATACTCATACCTTCCACAATACTCTTACATACCATCATGCTCATACCATCTACCATATTCTTACCATACCATCATATTGATATCATCCAGCCTACTCTTACCATACTATTATACTCACAACATCCACCATACTCTTACCATACTATCAGATTCATACCATCCACCATACTCTTACCATATCATCATACTCATACCTTCCACAATACTCTTACATACCATCATACTCATACCATCTACCATAATCTTACCATACCATCATATTGATATCATCCAGCCTACTCTTACCATACTATTATACTCACAACATCCACCATACTCTTGCCATACTATCAGATTCATATCATCCACCATACTCTTACCATATCATCATACTCATACCTTCCACAATACTCTTACATACCATCATACTCATACCATCTACCATAATCTTACCATACCATCATATTGATATCATCCAGCCTACTCTTACCATACTATCATACTGACACCATCCACCATATTCTTACCAAATACTATACTCTTAGCATACTATCAGATTCATACCATCCACCATACTCTTACCATATCATCATACTCATATCTTCCACCATACTCTTACATACCATTTATACTCATACAATCTTCCATACTCTTACTATAATATCATACTCACACCATCCAGTCTACTCTTACCATACTATCATACTCACACCATCCAGCCTACTCTTACCATACTATCATACTCACACCATCCAGCCTATTCTTACCATACTATCATACTCACACAATCCACCATACTCTTACCATGCCACTATAATCATGCTATCCGCCATACTCTTACCATATCATCATATTTTTATTATTTATTTGACATTTGTTTACCGGGATAGTCCGACTGGTTTACATTACCCGTTTTCAGTGGAGGCCCGGGGAGAAAAGCTCTACATATAAAACTTTGTTACATATATTATACACAGTTCCACATTTGTAATCATGTTTTTAACATCAGAAACATTCTGT
>NC_056735.1:1387430619-1387445678 GCF_019279795.1 Protopterus annectens | reverse complement strand
TTTTTTGTTTTTTCATGTTGTTAATAACTACATGCTCTTTCTACAGGGCATAAGTATCATGTCCTATGCCGACTGCCTCAAGGCCCTATACTTGTATTCTGCCTTCCTACAGGCTTTTGAGGGGAGATCTATGCCTGGCATACAAGGCATTGTCAGACTGCACTTTGATGGACCTCCTGCATATCCGCAAAACAAGAAGCACCTTACCCATTCTAAAGACTTAAACATTGCCTATGATATAAATAGGACCTGCTGGATAGACTGCCCAGTCTCTGGAATAGGTTCCCCATCCATGTGAAGCAGAGTTCTTCCCTAACCCAATTCAAGTGTAACTTGGACAAATGGATGGGGAACAGGAAATTCATCCCTGGTTTGGCACCTAGGTCTCTAATGGACACAGGCAACCCATGAATGGTTCATCACCCAGGTCCTTGCATGTAAATGTTTCATCTCCCAAGCCCCTGTTTACACTTGTCAAGGGTATCAGAACTTGTCAGGGATTTGGGATGCATGGTTAGGCTTAAAAAGGCCCTTGTGGTCGTTAGTCTAGTGAACACCTATGAACCTATAATATTGCCTATTACTAGTTTGTATGTCAGTTAGTTAAAGAAGCTAGACCCAAAGAAGTTCCTTAACACCATAAGGAGATATGGTTGTGAACTGGAAGTATACAAAAAGGTGTTATATAGGTCTGCATGACAGTTAAACAACAGATGACGTAGCAGGATACAGTGGCATATAACTATGCTGTAGTTTGTCATTTATTTAACAGTAGGTGGCAAACATAAGCTGAAGTGGAACATAAGTTGTATAGTAATTTGTCATTCCTTTAACAATAAATGACATATCCAGGCTCATACCTCTCAACTGTCCAGAATTTTGTAGAATGTCTTTGATTTTGCATCATATTTTTGCATAGTCCCTCAAAGTTTTTTGTTTTTTTATGGGAAACCACTAAGGATTACAGTCATTCAGTAATGCTGGACTTAGATGATCAGATCTCCAATCATACCCATATTATATTTATGTGTTCAAGACATGAATGCCAAGAAATTCACCTCTAGAGTAAATCTCGAGAGGTAAATCTTGGTTTTCATGGTGAGAACACATAATTCTTTGCAGAGCATGGAGCTTTACCTACTCCATGTACTACCATTTACAAAAAAATGTGAAGTGTTTAGCTGGCTTTGAAAACCAGTAAAGCACTTAGCACACACAGCATGTAAATATAATTGGAGGAAATTCAGGGACAGTTTTTAAATGTTGCTGTAATTTACTTAAATAAGTTACTTACAAACTGACAGGATGAAAATATAAAGCAACATATTCAGGGCCACTGCGGGTGAAGGAAAGTCCCTTGCATGAGACTCAACTATAACACTGCTTAGGGGATGTGTAACAATTGCTACACACCTCTGATGGCCCTGTTACAGTGGGATCTCATGCTACAGAAACACTTTACAGGTTTATCTTTTTTCCGATTTTGGAGCATACTCACGGCATTCTGAGCAATACATTAGCATGTCATACTTCTTATGTTGATGCAACACTTTTCGCGCCTTTAAAATTTTAAATAAATTAGAGTAATATTGTAAAACTGTCCCTGATTTTGCGCCTTAGTCCCTTGCATTACTTTTGGATTTGTCCACAGCTCTTGAGCTGGGAGATATGCCATAGCTGCAGTGGGACACACAGGCAATATAGACTGCCATATGTTTAACAGTAGGCAGAACATCTAGAATGCAGCGAGACACGTGTGCTGCACTTCAGAAGCTGACATAATCATTGGATATGCCACCCTATGCCAACAGAAGTCTACTAAATGCCATGGTTCATTATCGTACTACTGTAATACAATATACAGTATGAAAGTCCAGGATGTAAATAGTGTGGGAAGAAATAGCCTGGGAATTGTTATGGCTAGGCTTGTATAGGCCCTAGGGCCAATAGTCTAGTACCAACCTATGAACTAACTCTGTGTAAGCAGTCTCCCAAGTTGTACTGGCCTGCGATAGGCTGCACTTACTCTCAGATACAAGAATACATGTAGCTGTTCAGACCACTCCACTTTTCCTCAGTTCTGTCTCACTCTTATGGATTTACTTTTCCAGCAATATTTAACAATAATGAATATGTACAACCATGCATCCAGAACTGAATTCGGACTGGTCTGGTTTCAGGTCTCAGCAAAGGCATTTACTTAAACTCTCTCTCTGGATCTGTATGTGATTTGATATGATGATCACAAACAGTATCTGGAGGATAGTGACTGCATAGCAATTGCAAATTTTAACAAAACGCTAATGCAAATTTCACTTATGATACGGAATGCAGCTGGTCCCACAACAGAAAGGAATTCTGGGTGGCCAGACTTCAAGTTTTACACTAAAGTTTCTTTTCCCTGTTTGTTTGTATGTTTGTTTGTTTAACATTTAACATAAACAGTATATCATAATTTAGATGTCCCCACAAAGGTAGCTAACAGACAAAAAATATTTGTTTGTTAAACGTCTTTGTTGGATACTGCACAAGAAATTCTAAAAAATATATATTTATTTATATTTTGTTAACAAAGTTAGCCGTACTGAGACCAAATTCATTTTCAGAGGGAAGCAAAGGGGAAAAGCTCTCAAAACACATGACTTAAGAATAACTTTATAAATAAAACAATATATTATAAGTTAGCAGCATGCAGATGTTCATTTGAGCTAAAACAGCACATAACAGAAACAAATTAAGAAATGCTTGCCTATGCAATACACTTTTTCTAAACACTAGATACCCATATACTGCAAAACTACCACCAGTCTGATTTTGGCCATCTCTCTTCTGGCTAACCAAGACAGTTGCTTAAATAACAACAAAACAATTACCATGCCACATATCAGACCTCCATGCTGCTTTTAGTGCTCCTCAGACAGGTGAACTATCCAACAATTGAACCAATGCAGATATTTGGGTCTTATGCTACATCCCTCACTAATCTTAAAACATATGTGTTAAGTTATCCCAGCGACCTAAACTGAGTTACCAATGCCAAGGTAAAAAAAAAAAAAAAAAAACTTGCACCACAGCATGTGGTCAAAAACTACAAAACATTTTACATCATCAGAACATTTGTGGCTTTTTATTACTTAAACAAAATGCAAAACTAACTTTGTCCCTGCACTGACACAACTGAATGAGCTTCAGTCTCAATGGCATTAGCACAGGGAAAGCAAGAGGTACATTCATAGACTTTAATGGGGTTTCACGCTGTTAGGCGGCGAGACACTTCCCTGCAGTACATTTGGCTGGTGACACATGGCTGAAGTGAAATTAAGTTGCAAAGATATACAACTGTCGCTAATTCAATGTGGGCACAGAGAAGCATGGAGCACCATGCCAACAGCTGCAATAACCAAATGCATAGTGGCAGGGAAAATAAAGCGTGTTAAACATGTACTGTTCACCAAGCACATGTAGCTACATGCGTAGAAGCGTGTTATAGCAAGGAGGAAATCCTGCTACAATCTCACTTATGCTCCAGTATGTGTTTAAGGTAATGTTTCCTAGACAACTCCATAATAGGGTTAATATTACACACAAACAGATACATACACCCACACAATCAATAAAGGCACTTCCCATTGTACACTGCAGTTTCACTGCCACTGTAATGCCCAAGAGGCATCCTGCTGCTGACACCTGCTATTCTGCCTGATGTCTCTTGGTACCTTGAGGCAATGGACTTTATTTCTCCCATGTGCACTGCGTTACTGAACCTGCAGGCATGCAGCTGAATGTCTCTCTACACCTACAATGAATTTATGACAAACATATGTCTCTGCAGCTACATTTCACTTCAGTCATTTGTCAAAACAAAATATACCTCAGAGAAATGTCTCTTCGCCTAGCAGCGTGAACCCATTTAAGAGTTTTGTAATGGGCACACAAATGTGAAGCAGCAGAGATACATCCATTAAAGTCAATGGATGCACCTCATTCCTAAGGTGATGTCACTGGCAGGATTCTCTAAATTTATTTGGACCATGTTTTAATAAATAAATAAATAAATAAATAAATAAAAGTATCTGTAACAATTATTAAAACAAGGTCCAAAAAAGTACAGTTGTGTACACTTACCATAAATGTAGATGTTCAAGTGTATTCACTGTTGCAGTCATTACATTTGGGTTATCTACTTGCAGGTAGCCCTCAGTCGGCCTGATTAACAAAGTCTTGGGTCCTGCATCGGTTGCTGTCCCTTCTTCCATGACGTCAGGCCATCAGGGGTATAAAACATGCAGCCGACGCCATTACATCAGTTTTTTCTTGCCCCAGATGTCAGGTGCCCCCCTAATGGGAAGCAATTACATATAAAAGTACAAAGATATACCTCCAACAAAAAAGCAAATACACAAAAAAAGGCTTTTAAGCATAGTAAAGGAAAGTAGAGGTATAGTCAAAAGAAGTTAGGGGGCTGGAGGGAGGGTAACCAGGACTGCAACAGTGAATACACTCGAACATCTACATTTATGGTAAGTGTACACAACTGTACTATGTTCTTCGTGTTTCACTGTTGCAGTCATTACATTTGGGTAGATTCCCAAAGCTATGGTTGGGAGGAGGAATTTAGATAGCATTAGGGCCAGCTATAAGGCCCTGCAAGACTGCAGTGGCAAAGCCAGCTCTGGATTTAGAGAAAAATGGCAAATAGTAATGCTTGGTGAAAGTATGTACAGAACTCCAGGTAGCAGCTTCTAGGATGTCCCTGGTAGGGACGCCTCAGAGAAAGGCTGTAGAGGTAGATGCAGCCCTGGTGGAGTGAGGTCTGATCCCCTGGGGGATAGGTTTTCCATGGTGCTTATAGCAGAAATGAATGCAACAGCTTATCCATTTAGAAATGGTTTGCTTTGAAATAGCCTTCCCCTCTGCCCTGCAGCAAATGCCACCAGCAGTTGTTCAGATTTCCTTTGAGGTTTAGTCCTGTCCAAGTAGAATCTAAGTTGTCTGTGCACATCTAAAGAATGCAGTATCCGATCCTCTTTATTCTGTGGATTGGGAAAGAAGGTTGGCAAATGAATGGACTGATTAAGAGCCACACTGGATACCACCTTGGGCATGAAGGATGGATTGGTTCTGAGGGTCACCCTGTCCGCATGAAAGATGATGAAAGGCTCCACTGCCATAAGGGCCTGTAGTTCAGATACCATTCTAGCTGAAGTGACTGCTAAAAGGAAAGCTGTTTTCCAAGAAAGGAATTTTAAGTCTGCAGTAGCAGATGGCTCGAAAGGAGGTAGAGTGAGTTTCTCCAAGACAAAGTTAAGGTCCCAGGTTGGGATTGGAGTTCTCCTGGGTGGTCTCAAATTTTTGGCCCCTCTGAGGAACTGCTTGAGCGGTGGATGAGAGAAGTGGGGAGGTTCTGTGTTATAATGAGCTGAAATGGCTGTGGCGTAGATTTTAATGGAGGAAAAAGACAGGCCCTTGTGAAGCATCCCAGTTAAGTATTGTAAAATCTGAGGTAAATCGGGCGCTGCTGTGCTCATCCCTTGAGATTGGTTCCAGGCACAGAATCTTTTCCATTTTTCAGCATAAGATTTTCTAGTACTAGGCCTCCTTGCCTCTAAAATTATATCAATCACAGGTTTGCTGAGGGATGGTAAAGGAGAGATTAAGTAATTAGCCAGGCTGCAAGGTTCAGTGTTAGAAGTTGTGGGTGCAGAATCTGGTTCTCCTGCTGAGACAGCAGGAAAGGAGTCTGAGGCAGGTGCCATGGAGATAACAGTGACACACTGCACAGGAGGGGGTACCAGTGTTGGCGCGGCTAGTCTGGAGCAATCAAAATCATCCTTGGATTGTCCTGTTTGATTTTTAGTAGTACTTTGGAGAGCAGAGGCAGAGGGGGGGGGAAGGCATAGACTGATAGGTTTTTCCAGCTGAAGGAGAGAGCATCCACCTTCCAGGCTTGTTTGTGGGGAGTCCTTGTGCACAATTTGTCCAATTGGTAGTTCTGGGGAAGAGGCAAACAGGTCTATATCTGGGCTCCCCCATTTGCTTGTCAGCATATTGAAAATCCTTGGCTCCAGTTTCCACTCGTGTGGGTCCATGAGGTTTCTGCTTAGTCCATCTGCCAGTGCATTTAATTTTCCTGGCAGGAATTGAGCTTGTAGGTGCACTTGGTAGCTCAAGGCTGTGTTCCACAATGCCATGGCTAGTCTGCAGAGGGGGTAAGAATGTGTATCCCCCTGCTTGTTTATGTACCACATAACAGTGGTGCTGCCCATCTTTACCATTAGTTGTCCTGGAAGAATGTGGTCCTTGAAGGCTGTCAGAGCATTCTGTACAGCTAACATTTCTTTTTGATTGATATGCAGGTGCATTTAACTTGGGTTCCATTTGCCCTGAATGCACTTCTCTGCCAGGTAAGCCCCCATGCACAGTCTGATGCATCTGTTGTTAGGGTTTGGGCGGCAGGGGGTGGTGTGAAAGGTAGTCCCTTGTTTTGGTGACAGGCCTCTGCCCACCAAAGGAACTCTAGGCATAGGCAAGGTATGATAGGAATCATTATTTCTAGGTCTTGAGAATGCTGACACCATAGGCTTTTTAGATACCACTGTAGTTTCCTCATATGCAGTCTTGCATATGGAATTAGAAGAATGCAGGAGGCCATAAACCCCAAGGCTTGCAGTATTTGTCTTGCAGTTAGCAGGGTTTTTGTGGCCACTTGTTTGAAGTAGGTTGTCAAATGGATTTGTTTCTCTAGCATGAGGTAAGCCATCTGGGAAGTTGTATTCAAGCTTGCTCCCAGGAATATAATTTGTTGACAGGGTACCAGGTGTGATTTCTTTTCATTCATGGTGTACCCCAGACAAGTTAGAACCCTTTGAACAAAGACCAGATGATTCAAAAGTATGTCCTGGTTTTCTGCCTGAATTAGACAATCGTCCAGGTATGGGTATATTTGAATATTTCTTTGCCTGCAAAATGCAATAACTGGAGCTAGGCACTTTGTGAATACCCTGGGCGCAGTAGATAAGCCAAAGGGCAGTGCAGAGAACTGATAGTGCGTGTAGCCTGCTTTGAAGCGTAGGTATCTTCTGCAAGATTCCCCGATTGGGATGTGCAGGTATGCTTCTTTTAAATCTAGTGTTGCCAACCAGGCATCTTTGCCTAGCATAGGAAGTAACTAATGAAGAGTCAGCATCTTAAATTTTGGAATTTCCAAAAAGATGTTTAGAGTAGACAGGTCCAAGATAGGATGCCATGAATTGTCTTTTCTGAGTACCAGGAAAAGTCTCGAGTATAAACCTTGTCCCTTTTCCGCTTCTGGTACCAGTTGAATAGCCCTCATGCTTAAGAGAGAAAGTGCTTGTTTTTGGGACACTGCCCACTGATTTGGGGGTAGATCCGGCCACCCATTTGGTGTTGGCAATGTGTGGAAGTGAAATCTGTATCCCTGGGACACTGTATTGAAAACCCATTTGTTCTGAGTAATGCGTTCCCAATTCTTTGCATGAAGAGCAATCTTTCCCACCAAAGGGGCAGTCAGTTGATAAGTGCTTGGAAATTTTAAAAGAAAGTCATTGAGATAGTTTACCAAAGGGGGAGTCTTATTCCCAGATTTGGAAGTGGAGGCCCCCCCCACTGCTTAGCTTTGTGTGTCCCCTGGGACTGAAACATGAGGTTTTTGCTGTGTCTGGGTTTGGCTTGAGAAGACCTGGAAAGGGCTGGAAAGGACCAATTCTTAGACGGCCAGTGCCTACTAAATCTAGGAGGCTGAACTTGTAAAAAATCCTTAACAGTTTGCATAGATTTAGCTTCATCTTCCATCTTTTTAAGAACTTCCTCAGCTTTGTTGCCAAACAGGTGGTCCTGATTTAAAGGAGCATCCAACAATTTAGCTTTAACATGATCAGGCAAAGATTGCTCCTTAAGCCAAGTATGCCTTCTGAGCACAGACCCAGTAACAGTCGACCTGCAAGAGGCCTCTAATTAATCAAAACCACATTGCAAAGTATGTTTTTCAACTTGTTCAGCAGAATGCATTAAATCCTGTAATTCTTTATTTTCCACAGTCAGGAATCAACATAATTTTCTGTTTAAGCAGTCCAATAACATTTTGCTGATACTTTAACATATGAAACTGGCAGTTTAACGCCCTAATGGCCAAGGTTGCAGAAGTATAAACCTTCTTACCCCATCTATCCAGCTCCCTGGAGTCTACATCAGGAAGGGGTAGGATTTTTAGCAGTAGAAGCCTTAATGCCCTTGGGCCCCTGTGAAATAGTCTCTGGATCTGCAATAGGATTTTTAAAAAAGAACTTGTGGGACTCAGGGATCCTGTAGTATCTGTCAGGTTTTCTGGGAGCAGGAGGCAGGGAATCAGGGGCCAAACTAGATTCCGAAAAAGCATCATCAACAATGTCCAGTACAGAAATAGCTAAATGCCTATGCTGAGGTAGGAGAAGGAAATCCCTAAGCCTCTTTTTTGAATCAGAAAATTCCTGGCTTTCCCAGTGGAAATACTCCCTTAGAGTATGTAAGGTTTCCCCAAAAGAAAAATCCTCAGGAGGGGAAGCACAGGGAATTGAGTCCTCTGCACTGGAATCTTCATAAGTAGATAAAGGGCAAATCCAGACAATCAGAAGAATGAGAAACAACAGAATCCTGATCAGAAGATTCATATTCAACTTCCGTCCTAGGCCTCTTAGAAGGGGGGGTGGGGGGTGGCTACACCTGATTAGAGTTATTAGATCTTCAGCCATTCTTATCATTTGTTTTTTTATGCATAGAGGCCTGAGCATGTGGCCTGGGTGTCGTTTTTTTAGGCATGGATCGAGATTTAGGCCTAAGTAAAGAAGGAGGCATCGGTTTAAAATGCAAGTCCATAGGTCTGAATACACCCTCAGAAGCCGGTGTCTGCACAGTGGCTCTGGACCCATCCAAGGTACAGACATCCACGGGTTCCATAGTTGAAACATCTCGCGGCATACTGGACTCCGAATGGGTCTCAGTAGAGGCCTGCGAATCAAAAGTAGCGGGTATCAGGGGCTGCGAAAGTGCCTCACTGAGTACTGGCGAGCTGGTGACTGGCTTAGGTGAAGCATCGTCGGCAGTTTTGGACCTCAGCGGCCTGTCTCTGTCTTTATCTTTGCAT
The DNA here is from genome assembly GCF_019279795.1 of Protopterus annectens. Classification (NCBI taxonomy): domain Eukaryota; kingdom Metazoa; phylum Chordata; order Ceratodontiformes; family Protopteridae; genus Protopterus; species Protopterus annectens. The sequence goes on along the minus strand of NC_056735.1, from coordinate 1,387,436,539 downwards.
TTTTTCGGTATCCCGGTAGTTGGATGGCTAACCGATGACATTTCTGGATAATTACACCGAGAACCGAAATATTTAGAGGCGAAAATACACCGACGACGGATAGTGTGCTAATTATATAAAGCACAAAACCGACAGCAAGGTACGTCGTGGTCAGGGCGAAAGCAGGGAATACATTATGAATGAAAATCTTTATGAGTTATTTGCTTTCCACAAGTAATGCAATTATTAACTTTTACTGACATTGGTAAGGAGCAAGAAAAAGTTTCCCCAACGGGGTACTTAGCTTTAGTTGAAGACTTCGGTTCTGAAACTCGAAAACAAATATTTCAGGAGTCGGCCGACGGGCACTTGCAAACTGCTTTGGCTTCGCGCACCGCACAGCAAGAAAGACTGATGTAATGGCATCGGCTGCATATTTTATACCCCTGACAACCTGACGTCATGGAAGAAGGGACAGCAACCGACGCAGGACCCAAGACTTTGTTAATCAGTCCGACTGAGGGCTACCTGCAAGCAGATAACCCAAATGTAATGACTGCAACACACCACAAATGACAGTTAATGCCATTTAAAGATTCATGCACCTCTTCACAAGAACAGACTCTCATTGTTCTTTTCTAAAAACGCTAAATGGCTCCCAAACACTGCACGTGTCACCAGGGAAGTGAATTTTATAAATGACTGTAATTAGAGCTATAAGAGATGCTGCTGCTGTAATTTTAGTACTCCTGACTAAGTTAACTGTGAAAGGCGAAACTTGCCTGTGTCCATTGTGAAAGTCCATTCTCTAAGGGCATACCACTGTCACCGACTCATAGGTCAGAGCTCTTTGTTCTTTAAACTGCTGAAACCTGTGTTTCTCTATGCATCATTTTGCAGAGCTACACACAGCTATGCATTGTGCAGTGACAGGGAACAGTAAATTTATTTTGGCTTTTCACAGTTAGGGGGTCATCACAGCAGATCACCGGTCCGCTATTGACTGGCAGTAGATTTTTACAGTAACAAAAACGAAAAAAGAACTGCTCCAGCTAAAAAGTCCTCAGTAAAAGTTGAATAAAATAAATATAATAGAACTTCGGACTCACCACGATAAATTGTTTTAAAACTGATAAACTTTAATTCAGAAACGGTAAGCGCTTTCGCGTATTTAAAAATACGCTTCTTCAGACCATGACATCAAACATAAAACTGTGTGCTTATATATAGTCAGATTCCTGCATCACTGCATCAATTAAATAATCAAATAATTAATCAATTAACTACTTAAAAGCCCACAACACTCAATACTTTCTTCTTACAGCAAAGTGAACATTTCTGGCTAATATGTAAAAAATAATAAATACTTTCATTTAAAACAGTTTTTGAAAACAAAAAATATATTCTTGAAGTATACTAACCATCTATCATTTGTTAAATATATGTATTATTAATTAATAAATTAATAAATTGTATATTACATGATTGTCTAATAATTGTGAATAAATTCTGCTCAACAAAATAAATAAATGAAATAAAATAAATAAATAAATGACATACCTAAACCCAATTATAACAAACTCTATTTAAATATTCTAACTAAATATTTTAACCAAATATTTGCGTTCATGGCTTAATCAACTAAATGCAAATTCCAGGTATACATTTATGCAGGACATCTATTCATTTTATAATAAACTCAACTGTACAAAATAGCCATATGTAGATATGTATAAAACCAATTTAAAACTCAGACAAAACTTTAATTAAATATAAAAATATATACAAATGTAAACTCCATTACTCTATTAGAATTAAGATTATCTACGAGAACCGAGGTATGACCTCAGGGAAACAAATGTATTCAAACCTGGGGGATGATGTCCCCTCAGTAATTCTTTTAATTCTAAGTGGCTCATGTAGTCCCCACCTCTTATACTTTGTTCAACAACCTGTAGCACCCTGAACACAAAAGAGTGATCAGGATGAAGCATAATTTTTATTTTTGATGTCATACTGGTGATTATAGATTCTGTTTTTTAATTTTCTCTTAGTAAGACCTATGTAAAAAGCAGAACAAAATTCACATGTAGCTAAATATATCAGACCAGATGTTTCACAATTGGCCTCAAATCTGGGATCAAATGAGAGGCTAACCACAGGATGTATAAAAATTTGTTCCTTTGAGATATACTTGCAATAGCTACAGTGATTACATGGAAAGGTACCAAGCCTCTTTCCAATTTGTGCTTTGGCCACTTGCCCAGTACTTAAATTGTCACACAAAAGCCTTTTTAGGTTTTTGTTGTTTCTAGAAGTAAAGAGGGGACTTTTACCTATTAACTGTAATATGTCTGTGCATCTGTAGTCAAAACTTTCCAATTATTAGCAATGATTTTCCTTATACTGGAGCTATCATTGGTATAAGTGGTTACAAACCGTAATCTTTCTATTGTGCTCTTTGAATGCTTTTGTGTATAAGCGCCTACATATGGCTTATAAATAACCTCCCTTTCAGATAGCAGTTTCTCTCCCAGAACCTGTGCTCTAGTGTGTTTTATTAATTTTCTATCGTAGCCCCTATCTATAAAAATCCTCTCCATCTTGTCAGCTTCTGATATCAGGTCCATGTTGTCTTTACACAATTTCAATATTCTACTAAACTGACTCTTTACAATGCCTCCAAAAACATGGCGAGGATGCATGCTGTCAAATCTTAAAATGGTATTTTTCCAGCATGCCTTTCTATGTAAAGTAGAGATCAGTTTACCTCCTCTAATATCTAGGGTGACATCTAAGAAATTCACTGAATCATAGGATGTTTCTGCAGTAAATCTTAGAAAACCAGTTGTTGTCTCCAAGTATTCCTTAAAAAGATTAAATTCTTCTGGGGTTCCGTCCCATACAACTAAAATATCATCCACAAAACGCCTATATACCAGAACCTTATTAAACCATTGATGGGTAAAAAACAAACTCCCTCTCCCATTGATACATTACTAAATTGGCGTAAGTGTTAGCACAGGGGGTGCCCATAGCCACTCCTGACTCCTGCAGAAATAAGCACCCCCTGAAAGAAAACACATTGTTACATAGCACCAATTCAAGTAGTTGACATATAAGTATTTCTTTGTTCCTATCAATGGATGTGAAAACCTGTAGTAACTCCCTTATTGACTGTATACCCTTCATCATTAGGTATAGATGTGAACAGACTTTGGACATCCATCGTAACCAACAGATGTTGCCCTTTTTTAACTCAATATCCATTGAGTCTAAAAATTCTAGAAGTTGGTAAGTATCCTTTAAAATACTAGGAATTTCAGAAACCAGGGGTTTTAACATATCTTCCAAATAAATGGAGATGTTTTCAGTGGCCCATCTTTCCCCTGACACTACTGGTCGTATTGGGGGCGGAAAAATGGCTTTGTGCATCTTTGGTAAACCTTTAATAACAGGTGTATGTGGATATTCATTGTAGAAAAAGTCATATAAATCTTTAGAAATCTGACGACACATGAGTAAGTCATATAATGAATCATTAATATGATTAATAATTTTCAATAACTTTCCATGGTCTATTTTTATATATGTGATATCATCATTCAACATGTCAAACATAAGGGAAACATAGTTGTCAGTGTCAAATAATACCATGCCCCCACCCTTATCTGCAGGTCTCACTGTGAGGGAAGGATCATTAATGAAATTGTTTAAAGATGTTTTTCCTCTCCAGACATATTGAAATATGCACATTTTCTACTACCATCATAAAAATAGTTATAAAGGTCATGTTCACACATTTTAATGAAACAGTCAATGTGTCCTGGTATTGGCGGAAAAAAAGTACTTTTCTTCTTGTATAAGGGAAGTTCTGAAATATTGAAATGTTCTGTTTCAGTTGTTTTTACTTTAAAGTAGAGTTTGAGGGCTATAGCTCTCCCAAACATATGAATATCAGTCAAAAGATCTGATAAAACACTTCCCTGAGAAGGGACGAATGAAAGCCCCTTATTTAACAGTCCCATATAATGAGGTGTAAGGACATACCTGGATAAATTGAAAAATAGCTGCCCTAAGGTCTCTGTCTTCTCCTTTGGTGCGTGGTAGTTTCCCCCGAGTACTTGCGTTTCTTTCTTTCCGAGCTGTCTGACCGGTCTCGTGAAAAAGCAGTCTTTTTTATAGGGAGTGGTAAAAAATGCAGATTGTCAGTAGCAGCAAAATTGCATATCGCACCCAAACTTCTTTGTGCCCCCATATTACGATTGGCTTCTTGGTTGGGTAGCGGCGTGGAGGTAGCCGCTGCAGAGTCAGTAACTGCTGGTAGTTCCGGTGGCGTAGTAAAAGCTTCATCAGAAACATCATCCATACGGGCAGCTGCTGGAACTGAGGATGAAGAACCAATAGGATCTGGTGCAGTTAGCGTGTGATCAAGTGGCACCAAATTTCGAATATGGTTCTCTGCCTGTGAATTACGATCCGTTCTTCTGGGCCAAATAAAAACTCCACCAGTGGAGAAGTCCCTATAATCATGCTGCAGTTTTCTATGCTTTGTTTGTTGTAACTTCAAAGCATAGGCATTGACCTGACTGTAGATATGTTCAAGTCTCTTTTTACAAAATTCTTCACGAAAATTGTCTTTAATTTCTTTGTTTAAATCATCAACTTGAGTCAACAACTGGTTCTCTAATGGGCTAAAATAGTCTATCAAAAGTTGCACATACTTGAACCCAGTTTCTAAATTTATCTCCTGCCATTTTTTTAGGAGGGCAGGATGACTATCGCCATACGTCAGCATGCATAGGATTCGCATGCCTCTAGGAATTAATTTAAAATGAAGGCAAGCTTCCATATGCTTGCGTTGCCAGATTAGGCGCTGAAGTTTATATAGATCATTCTCAAGTTGTTTTACCTTTATGTTGAATACCTCGATGTTATCAACAGTATCTGCTACAGACGCAGATATAGGCATGTTAAAATCCAGAGCCAATAAAGGATTTATAGAATGTCCGGTAATAGCTGTCCACTGAATCTCACTAGAAGTGTTCCTCGGTTCCGGATTATAATCCAATTCAATATTAGAGTTTGCCATTCCGTGTGCTGGAGTTGTTCAAAAGCAAACAAACTGATAACAAAAACGAAAAAAGAACTGCTCCAGCTAAAAAGTCCTCAGTAAAAGTTGAATAAAATAAATATAATAGAACTTCGGACTCACCACGATAAATTATTTTAAAATTGATAAACTTTAATTCAGAAACGGTAAGCGCTTTCGCGTATTTAAAAATACGCTTCTTCAGACCATGACATCAAACATAAAACTGTGTGCTTATATACAGTCAGATTCCTGCATCATTGCATCAATTAAATAATCAAATAATTAATCAATTAACTATTTAAAAGCCCACAACACTCAATACTTTCTTCTTACAGCAAAGTGAACATTTCTGGCTAATATGTAAAAAATAATAAATGCTTTCATTTAAAACAGTTTTTGAAAACAAAAAATATATTCATGAAGTATACTAACCATCTAACAAATGATAGATGGTTAGTATAGTTTATCAATTTTAAAATAATTTATCGTGGTGAGTCCGAAGTTCTATTATATTTATAGATTTTTACATTGTCGAATTGCCAGCCCGGTGCCCAACCTTGACAAAAGGCACACACACACTCATGCACCTACCTGCATCTCTTTAAAGTTCACTCGACTGCAGGGAGGACATGCAGACTCCACACAGAAGGCGTTCCAGTCAAGAATCATTGTGGAGAACCTCTTGCTGTGAGGCAACAATGCTAACCGTTGCACCATAGAGGCAGGGAACAGTGTGCTCCATAAATTCAAGTCACCTGAAGTGAACTCAGGCTATAGCCTTAGGATCCACGTCTTATTCACTTTTTGGGTTTTTGACCTTGGCAATTTCTAGATTTCCACAAGGTT
>NC_056735.1:1387337893-1387430119 GCF_019279795.1 Protopterus annectens | reverse complement strand
CAAAATTTCTTTTCCAAATTGAGCCTTGGGTAAGCAGTGACTTAATGCCATCTGAGAACATACTTTTTTGGGTTTTACCATTTTTATTTCATTTCTGTGTTCACTATTTATTGTTTATATTAATGTTTATGGCTAACACTTGTGAATTTTTTTCCACTTTTTATACTCTTATTTTTAAAATACATCATAATTTTTCTTGTGGCTATTGACACATTTGATCATTTGTATTTATATGTAATTATGGTGGCTTTAAAATCAATATTTGGAGCATCAGTAGTTTTACCAGCACTGATGGCAGGTATGGCGAGCGAGTAGAGCAACAAATTGTTGAACATTAATTTGGCCGCTTTCTTAGTTAAAAATTTCCCAAAGTGTACTTTCATGTGGTTTTGTAAAGTGGAGCCGCCAGGGGGAAGTTACTTTGAGTGGAGTAGTATGTATTTATGAGTAGTGAGACAAATGTGTGGTGCAGTTTGTTTTTCTGAGGAAGTTGGGTGCAGAGCGCTGGACGTAAAAGCTTTGTTTTTAAGCTTTAATAAAATTTCAATTTAGTTTTTCTGCTTTATTGGTGTTCTTGTTTACAACATAACCTGTGAATTATAAAGAACTTTGCACACATTTATCTGAATCCAGGAGTTTAAAGGCGCTGGACCTGCAAGGGTGGTTTTTTCACCAATTAACGAAACTGGAGAAAACAAGCTGTCAGCCTGAGGTTCACAATGTCTGGATGAGACGGAAGGTATGGAACTGAGTCCAGAATTCAAGATTGTTGAATCAGATAAGGCCAAAAAAGGGGAACCATATTTGAAGAGGCCAATAAGGTGCAATGATGATTACTTTGCTCTTCAACCAGATTGCTTTATGTAGGAATTTCGGGATTAGAGGAATTGGGGGAAAGGCATACAGCAGTCTGGAGGGCTAAATGTGGAGAAGAGCATCTCTCAGTGACTTTCCCTAAGTTCAAAGGGCAAAGTAGTTACTGCAGTTGTTGCTAGGGAGAGGCAAACAGGTCGAGCAAAGTTGGGTCCCATTGACAGAAAACTCCTTTCCATCACTTTTGAACTTCGGACAGAGAGACTATTTGTGAGGGAGGAGAGTACTTCGCTTAGTTTGCCTCAAGTTATCATATATACTGTAACTCCATGGAATGTGCATTGCTATCAGCAGTTGGAAGAGATCGCCCACTGCCACACTCATCCAATATCCACCAAGCTAAATTTTTTCTGCAAAGACTGGTGATCAAAATCAGGTCTGACATGGACCGGTGTAACATTAATCACTGCGACGCTAGCAATCATTGTGGCATCCTCGTGTGGTACCTTGCTAAAGGAGTTAGATTTATAGCTGCAGCAATGGAGCCCAGTGCTTGGAGGAATCCGTCAGGGACAAGTGCCATACCAACAAAAACTTTTCTGTTGCTAATTAGCTTCTATACCTGAACTCTAATTTTCTGTAATCTCACAGGGGAAATAGAAGCTATGGAAGTTTGAGTATTTAGAATGGCTCCCATGAACTCTAAATTCTGAATCAAGCCTGTTCTCGACTTTTCATTATTTTTGAGTTATTGTCGATAACATATAAACGTGGTGTAGCAAAATGTATTGTCTTTTACTTCTATCAAGTGATGCTTAGTTGTTGTGGTAAAGAGCCAGTCATCTGGATATGGAAACACTCTGAATCCCTGCAGTCCCAAGTGAGCTGCTACTACTGTCATACATTTGGTAAATACCCTGGGGGCTGTGGTCTGACCAAAGGGCAGAACTTTGAATTGAAAGTGATTGGCTCCCAGCTGGAAGCAGAGGAATCTTCTGGATCATTTGTCCATCTTTATATGGTAATACTCATCCTGAAGATCTACTGGGCACATCCAATCATCTTTTTCCAAAAATGGAAGAATGGACTGTACCATGACCATCTGGAATTTGGTTTGGAGAACTGATTTGATCAGTAGACTACAATCCCAAATCAGTCTCTAGTCCCCTTTCTTTCTTGGCACTTAAGAATCTTGAGTAAATTCTGGACTCTCTCTAGTCTGGTGGGATTCCTTCAATGACTCGTTTCTCTAGCCATTTCTGGATTTCTAGAACTGCTTGTTTCCTCTGACTGGATGGAATATCAGGGATATTCTTGCATACAGGAAGAGGAAGAGAAAAGAGAATTAGATAGCCTATGGATAGAGTCCTCTGCACTCAAGCATCTGATGTTATTTGTAGCCAGGCAGTTCAGTGCAGGGATAAGCGACCCCCGACTACCTCCAGAGGAAGACAATCAGGCCTTCTTTCAGCAGCGCTGGTAGGATTTACCAGAGAAAGAATCCCTGAAACCCTGATTTTGAGGGCCATCTCTGCTGTGCAGATGATGTCTTCCATTGAAGTTCCCCCTCTGCTTCTGGAGAAACTACCTCCATGTGTGTCCTGAAAAGACCCTTGGGACTTTTTGAACCACATTTTTCCAGATTTCTAGAAAATGGTCATTGAGGAGTGGAAAAACATATGCCAACAGCAGAGACAGTCTTTCCATCTTTCTCACACCTGGATAAAGTTTCACTAACTTTTGGACCAAACAAGGACGATTCCGTCAAAGGGTGCATTGACAAATGACGACTTAAATGGCTCTGCAAAGTCACATAAGTGGATCTAGGTATGTCTCCTAATGGCAACACCTGACACCCCTGCTCTGATGGTCCGTTCGGCTACATGAGCAATGAGCCTCATGGATGAATTGGACACAGACTCCAGGGTAGCCAACTGGGAAGCCAACTTTTCCTGGACTTCATCAGAAATGGTTCCTGCCAGGCTATACGATAACTCCTTGACCAGATCCCTCTGAAGTCTAGTGAAGTGTGCCATGAAATTCAAGGACCTTAAGGCAAGGGTTGATGAACCATAGACCCACTTCTCAAACCTATACATTACCTGAGACTCTCTGCTGGGTGGAAGGATAGAGGAATTCTCTTTGGCCAATTTCTTCTTTGTGGCTGTCACCATGACCCTGGCTTCAACAGCTAATCTTTTGGCCCAGAACTGTTTGTCTTCAGGCATGGACAGAATTTTGTCAAGCCTCCTGGGGATAGGTTCAGTAGTGTTAGAGACCTTCCACATCTGCTGAGAGACCAACTGAATGAGCTCGACAGTGGGTGGAGTCACCCAAGAAGTAGAGGGTTGAGTGCCGAAGGCATGCAGGTACACTGACTCCTCAGAAGAGGGATTTTGGGACTTCCAGTCACCCCTCTGTTTCAATATTTCCAGGATGTCTCCAAGGGAGACATCATTGGGGGAGACCTTGGAGATCCCTCACTTTCATCGAAGTTGGTATCCCCAATGACTGATTCCTCTGGGGAATCAAAGTGCTTCTTCTTGCACTTTTTCTTCTTAGGAACTTCCTCAGTGGGGTGATCTGGGAAGGTATCAGAAGAGGAGAGAACTGTTATCTGAGACTCCTGCGGTCTTGGCACTTGCTGATTCAGTGGGACAGCAGGTTGAATATCTGGGTGTGAGGAGGAAAACTGGCTCTGAAGTGGAAGGGGCCAATTATCTGACTACAGCAGTCAGAGTTCTCTCCTTGGCCTCAAAAGCTGGACTCCACTGAAGAGGGAAGGGAGCCCGGTAAAGAGAAAGACTGCCTCTGAACTGTTGTCACTCCCCAAACCGTAAAATCAACATCCGAGAGCTGAAACTGTTGACGTGGAAGCTCTGCGAGCCCAACCACTCCCAGATCCGAGTGGGGAGTTAGAGCCAAACTGTCAAACACCAAGGCCCTGAGAGGAAGAGATGGCTCCGAAAATTTCATAGCCGATGTCAACCCCTCAGAACTGGTGCCAAAGTTACAGCTCTAAGAATCACTAGGCTTAGAAACCATTAGAGCCAAGTGAGACAAGGACACTGTTGGAGTCAAGGTAGCCATACCTGTCAGCTCCGCTGACTCTGCTTCAGGGAGGATTGGATCTGATAACTTAAAAATCCAGTCAGATAGGAGAAGAAGCAATAGAAGTAAAGGCAGGGATGTTGCTCGCGGACTCAGGAGGGGACGGAGCAGGCAAGATCCCCAGCTGGATCCGTGCCTTGAGGAATTTCACCATCATGCTGTCCACCTCAGCTTCGGAGTGGCTATGGGAGGACCTAACAAATGAAGCCACCAAAGCAGGCTTGGAAGAGGGCCTAGGCTGTTGTAAGAGAGGGGACTTGGGTCGAGAGGACAAGGATTCAGGGGACAAACTATGGCTCCAATAAAAAGGGGTGCCTGGAATGACTATCGCAGCTGAAGGGATTTTGGCAGGAGGATCCCCGCAGAGACGAGATCTGCTGGGGGAATTCTTCCTTTCTTTATGTTTCTTAGAAGGGGGTTGAGCACCTGAAGTGGAAGGGGTGGCTGAAGAAGAAGCAGAAGAGCCTGGAAGAAGACCCTTTAAAATAAGCTTGTTCTGGTGGTCAATAAGTGCCCACTTGTTAAAGCTGACACAGATGGAACAAGCAGAGTCAAGATGAGCCACACGGAGACAAATGACACACTCAGCATGTGCATCAGAAAGTGGGATCTTGTGTCCACAAGTGTTACATTTTTTTAAAACCAGCTGGTTTAGGGTCAGCCATAGTCCAAAAAACAAAACAGCAGTCAGAACAGCACAGCAGGCAAAATATATAAAATTTCCTATATCTATCTAAGAAACCAACAATGGACCAGCAATAATCCAAAGGCTATGGCAACTATTAGAAAGAGCAGACGGAAAGGGTAGGGAAGGGAAGAAAAAGAAATTATGAAAAATATTTTTTTTCCAAGCAAGGAACACCAGAGGGAAAAAAAAGGAAGCTAGCAGAAAGAGAAGAAGTCAAAATCTGAGGAAAAAAGTTTAGATAAACACTCACAGACCAAGGAATTTCCTTGAAGAGCTCAGAGTGATTGGAACCCATTGCTTATCGAAATGCGGCAAACGAGACCTGAGGGATTTGGTGGAGAGGGGCATCATGGGTAGGGGAGGAGCTCAGATGTTGCAGCCTACAGCTTTATTATATGGCCAAGTCAGATCCAATGCTCGGATCTGAAACCCATAGGATGAAGAGCAAATAAAGGCAACAACATCATATCTAAAGATGTTAAACTAGTTTACCTCTGCATAATAAATGTCTACAATGAAATCCTAGAATTCCGATGGCAACACCTGCACCCAGACACTCATAAAATGTATGTACAGGACACTAAAGTTAATGTTCTTGGGTAAACTGTTTAAATAAAGGATCACACTGAAAAAAGGGCAGATGGAGATTCCCTTTCTGTGAACAACACTGAATTCCAGACTGCATAACCAGCAACCTCCTAGAATCATTGGAAGGCCTGTTCATCTCATTCAGAGTAGGCAATCAAAAACCCTAACTGTAGGATGTATTAATATAAAATTACATCAAGCAACCACAGGATTGCAATGATATTACCGTGAGTACATATCAATGGGATAAGCACAGTTCATAAACAAATCCACCAGGAATTATAAACAACAGGACTCGGATGAACAACATCGGGGACTGGATTTTATACAGGCTCCTAAAAATCCTGCAGATTTTGGAACAGTAGCAACTGTTTGAGAGAGCATCAACCTAACTAAACCATCTGACACAGGTCCACTATTTTTCTGAGACTCATCCAAACTCATATCACATTAGCTCTGCTACAAGATCTCATAAACAACAGCATAAGTACACAGTTTCTTGCAATATAAGTAATCAAGCTCATCAAACTATAAACAATTATGAAAACTCTATAAAGCATTTTTTTGCAGGGAGGCAAGCAACACCTTGACACCCTCCGTGTATGCATTTCCTCCCTGCACCACCCCCCCCCCACTGTACTGTTTGCACTCAAAGGTTGCTGCATGTCACACATACATGACTAGTACGTGAGCACTAGGATCTCTCTCCATTGTGACCTGAGCAATTGCTACCTCAAACTGTTATGCTAGAGCAACTGTACTTCAAGCACAGGCAATACAACCAAATGAATGTAAGTCTCTAGTAAAAAAAGGCACATGCACAAGCACACATGTTTACATGTGCGTGCGCACACACACTCACAACGTGTGCTCACATACATATGCACACAGTTTCTGTAATCCTTCCTTATGACTGTGTGAAGCAGCTCATCACATATGGCCATGATTTCAGACATACATACAGCCCTACTCTTTCAGCACAGTTCTGACTAGAACTCGAAGCATGTTTGCACCAGCTAGTTGAATAAGAATTAAAGCAAACAGAATTCCCAGGATAACAAAAGTATCCAAAATTATACTGCTGAAAGACAAGCAGCCTGGAAAAAATACAAGAGAATGGAATACAAGCAAAGGAAGTGCATATACTGTGCTACTTGTTCAAATGTCAGGTACAAATACAATGAGGACAGCAAGGCTAATTACACTTGGTTACAATGTAACAATCAAGAATTCAGCAAAGTTCGTCAAAGAATTTAATAGTCTTGCAGGAAAAGGAAAGATGATTGGGGTGACTTAATAGACCTTGATTCTCATACTGTTAGCATTGAACAAATGTAAAGGCTGTTTCTCTACAATCACACATCACTACAACCCTGTACAGCTAAGGCAAATTCCTCCACTACTGTTTTCAACCTTTGATCTACAACAGTCAACAAAGTGAAAACACTTCCAGTAAAAGTGAAAACTACGGCTTTGCACCGTTAGATAACCTATCACTAGCACACGTAAGAAACTCTACTTCTTTCATTGCTTGCTCTGTGACAATATTCATCAACAGGAGTTTCAGTGGGGGAGTGGTCAGAAAACAATGGAAGCAAGGAGAAATTATCACTCTTTAAAGGCAGTGAAGATAATAAGATTGAAAATTACATTCTATTAAGTATACCCAGCTTTTTGCTGAGATCCTTTAAAATGGTACTTCAACAAATGACAAGCTTTTTTGTTGGTTATAGCATTTTACTGCAGAACCAGCAAGGATTCTGGCATGGGCACAGCATCCACATACCAGTAATTAAACTTGCAAATTATGATCTCTTGTTGAAATGGGTGGTTATAAACTCCTCATAGCATGCCTGTAAGATGTGGGGTGTAGCCATCCTGTGCTAAACTGGTTCAATGTCATCACACACAAGCAGATACACAATCTCCAGACATTACAACCTGGAATTAAGTGTACCACACGGATCCATACTTGGACCCCTCTTGTATGCAATTCTCATGAATAAAGTGCACAAACATACTAACGGGCTTCAGTTATTCTAATATGCCAATGAATATCCCTTACTCCACAGAAAAGATTGCCTTACAATACTAAAAAAGACTTACAAGTGGGCTTCATTTACTCTCACAGAGTAGCTAACACTTGATGAGAAAAAAAGGTTAGAATTTGTCACACACTTGATAGAAACAATCAACAGCATGTGTGATAATAGCATTGCATCAACCTCAGGCAAGACTGAATGAGCACAAAGCTAAAAATATCTACTGAAAATTCATATGGGCACTGCCAGAAAAAAAAATCAAAAACTTTGTTCCCTGCAGATAGAATCAAGTCCAGTTTCGTAATAAAATTCATTAATTCAGATTCACAGGCAGTCCTTACCGTAATATTAATCTACTGTTTTAGGAGTCTATCATAAAACAACAGTTCAAAAATTGGACGGGACATACAATGGAACAGCCAGAATTGCTAAAGGATTGCTTTCAAAAATGCGCCACTACACTCCCTTGATGATCCTTATCTAGGTGAGCCGAGAAAACAAAATTGGGTACATCGACTATCTTAAAACATAGCCTTACTCTAAAAAACTTACGCTGTGATTTCTCAGATCTATTAACGTACCATAGACAAAATAGGCAGCGAAGACCCTCCACATAGCACCTATTCAGGTTTCTCAAAACTCTGACCAGAGAAGCCAGGGTTAATAATGAAATCTACAATTCATACCTTACATAAGTAAAAGTAACTCCCATGGACTCAGAGAGATTAGAACCACTAGCCTAGGTTAGTCTATACAGGTCTGTCAATTAGCACAATGGCAATAATGTCCAATTTAGAGACATTGTAGAACCGCACCAAGTAAAAAGAACGTATGTTCTTACCATAACATTCCATCTGTGTTGTCCATCTTCATTTACATTAACCTGTGGATTCTGGTTCTAATCCTCGGAACCTGGCCACATTTCTAGCTTGAGCTTACTGACTTGAGCTCCTCCCCTATATCTCATAATGCCCCTCTCCTCCCAATGTACATCAGACCAGCAAAGGCATAGCACATAAGCATATCTATACTAGAGAAACACAAAAACTGTACTACATAACAATATCAAGAGCTCAGCATAAGAAATGGAGATTTGTTGTACATTCAAACAGGTTTCCCAAAGACATGGGGTGGGGTGAGAAGGTTAATGGAAATGAAGATGGACAACACAGATGGAATGTTATGGTAAGAACATAACTTATCTGATGCTGTCCTCTTCGTTTCATTAACCTGTAGGACAGAGTCCTCAGCAACTAAGATCCCAGCTGGCCCTTATGAAAAGATATTCCAGAGAACAGCAGAGCCAAAGACACTTCTACTTCTGTATATGATGTCCAATTTGTAATGTGCAAGAAATGTGTGAGGATTAGACCAAGTAAATGCTGCACAAAATGTCCTTGATGGAAACTCTAGACCAAAAAGCCTGAGAAGTAGCCATGGATCTTGTGGGGAGGGCCTTAACTTGTCCTGGTAAGGAAACATTTTGGGAAGAGTAAATAAAGGTAATACAAGCCTTCAATCATCTAGCTAGCGAGACTTTAGGGATCGATTTATGTTTGTCACAGAGAAAGATACAGGCAACTGATCAGACTTCCTAAAGGACTTGGTCCTGTCTAGATAAAAACATAGCTGTCTGAGAACATCAAGCAAATGAACAGTATATTCACCTTTGTTTTCATAGTTGGGAAAAAAGATTGGAACATCAATAGACTAATTAATATTCCTTTCCTTAGCCACCTTGGGTAAAAAGGAAAGATTAGTATGCAGGGTCACTCTAGCCTTGTGAAAAATCAAATATGAAAATTTTGATGAAATGGCCTAGAGTTCAGACACTCTTTTCACAGAAGTAATACCTGCCAGAAAAAGCATTTTCCAGGAAAGGAATTTCAAGTCTACAGTAGCTGCAGGTTCAAAGGGCAGGTGAACCAAGGCTTCTAAAAATCAGTTAGATCCCACAGAGGAGTAGGATCTTTCACTGGAAGCAGTAGTAGGAAAGTACCCCTGAGGAAGGTTTTAGAATTTAGAAGAGGCAAGGGATAAGGAATCAAAACCAAAATAAAAATTGGATATAGCTGCCAGTTGGGCTTTTTTTTCCCAAACATCTTTATTAAATTTTCACATATGACAAATGCAATCTTACACTTATATAAATGAAAACCATACAAAATGATACCACTTTAGTTGCAAACAGCTTACATCACAGACACCATTGAAACAAATGTAGTTGCAAAAATTCTGTATCATAACTCAAAAAAAATAATCTCCCTAGTCAGTCCAATCCGCTCACCCAGCATGTCCGACAGAGCAGCCTGCAGGGGATTCGTAAATTCTACCAGCCCATTACACTCCCAAAAAAATATGTTCCTAGCTACCTCTTTCTTGCCAGTCACACCTCCAACATTTGCTATCCACCTGAGGAAAAATTCTTTGGAGTCTACTTGGGGTATAAAATTACCTATGTAAACACTTCCAGACAAAGACCCTAAACCTTCTAGACTTTGTTGCATATTTGGGAGATATAAATATATTCCCCCATTGTCTCTTTGTGAATTGCTTATCCAATCTCTCTTCCCAATACTTTCTAAACTCTTCTGATTATTATAATTACCATACAATATTTTATATGCTTTACTGATTATTCCTTTTTTGGCGTCAGCTTCTGTTCTAAATTCTATTAAAACCTCTACCAGTGCTGGTCTTTCATTTAGGAGCCCCCTATTTCTTTCTATTTGCCTATACTCTGATATCAATCCTTGATAGAGAAGACAATCTAACCTGCAATCCAAATAAATTATTGGCCTCTTCCCATTCTGTTACCTTTCCTTTTCTAGTTATTTACTCCCAATACATTGGTTTCTTTGCCAGTTTTCTCCAATAAATTCCAACCTCCTTTTTCCTATTATCTGTATCCCTGACCTCAGTCATCCATATCGGCAAAATCTCTCTTCTCCATTCTCATGCTGGTTTGGTTCTCAGAATAATCCCTGCTATTTTATGACTATAATACTCTGTAAGATTTTGGTTGTTCTCCTTTAGCATCTGCATCCAAAATCCCAATCTCTCTTTATTTATTGAGCTTCCTTCCTGTGTCAGCATCATTCCTTTCCACTTTGAGATATAGTTTTCTGCTTGCTCTATGTATAAGAGCCTTAACTGTGTTGCTCTAAAATATCCCCTCAAATTAAGCAGTCCTAGTCCACCTTGTTCTATTGGTAAAATCATCTTATCCCACTTGACCCTTGCTATTTTCCCTTCCCAGATAAAATCCTTCAACTCTTTTTTAATTGCTATCCACAACTTCTCCTCCGGTTGATAAAAAGAGTCTATATTATGTCCTTGAAAGATGTCTTCAGCGAACATGTGTTCGCCGATCAGTGAACTCTCAGTTCTCTGAACAGCCATTTCAGCAAATTTTTTTCGAGGTGAAAAAATCGCTTTGTCAAATGACAACCAAACAAAGTTTCAAACCCTTCAAAGTGGGGGGCTTCACCCCCAACCCCCCACCTCCCTAACTAAATATACCAACTCCGAGATCACATTACAGTTGGGAAAAGGGCAAATTACCGACGATGGCCAAGCATTTTTCCCCTAGGAAAAAAATTTGCTAAAATGGCCATTTGGAGAAGTGACAGTTTGCTGATTATTGGGCAGCGAACAGGTTTTCGCCAAAGACATCTTTCGAAAAATATAGACCCGATAAAAATATGCCTGACCTGTGTATAAGACTAAAGAGACTAAAAACATTTTAATGGCTTGTATCTTAGTATCAATATAACAATACTTCCAGTTTCTTAATTTTTTTATTATCTTCTGTTTAGTCTCTTCTCATATATCCTTAGCTGCCACCACAGAGTAATTTTGAATCCATACTCCTAAATACTTCATTTATCATGTCTCCATAACTATGGATATTGTTTGACTAATTAGTGTGTGGGTACATAATTTACCTCTGTTGCCTTTATTTTAGCTTCATTAATTTTGTATTACGAGAAGATTTGAAACTGTCTTAACATGTTCCATAACATTGTAATGTCCCTTTCTGGTTTTGTCATGTATAAAATAATATCATCTGCAGATAAAGCCAACTTTTCCTGACTACCATACCAATTATATCCTTGAATTTCTGGGTCTCTTATTTTCTTTGTCAATGGTCCTAAATAGAATGCAAACAACAAAGGAAAAAGCGGACAACCCTGTCTGGTTTCTCTACTCAAGCAGAAATTACTGGAGAGGATCCCACCCACTTTAATTTGCACCTCCGATCCCTCATATATTCTTCTAATCAACCTTATAATTGTATCAGGGAAAGCAAATACTTCCATTGCTCTGTTCATGAAGTCCCAGTCTACTCTGTGAAATGCTTTCTCTGCATCAAAACCCACCAATAAAAGTGGTACTTTCTTACATTCTGCTTCCTTCTGGATCATCAATGTTCTGTTAATATTGTCAAACTTTTGCCTCCCCTCCACAAAACCACACTGATTCATACCTATCAACTTTGGTATCATATTTCACATTCTTTTAACCATTATAGACATAAACACTTTATAATCATGGTTTAGTATTGAAATGGGCCTGTATGAAGCTGGATCTGATGGAGCTTTACCCTCTTTAGGTATTACCGTTACCACCGCCTTCTTCCAGGATGCTGGTACTTCTCCTCCTCTTAAAATACTGTTAAACAAAACCTTCCAGATCTTTATCAATTTTTCCCTCCTAACTTCCAAACTTCCACAGGAATACCATCTATTCCTGGGGACTTTCCTGTAGATTGATTATGCATAGCCATTTTTATCTCAACCTTTCCTATCCTAACTGTCAGTAGATGAGCCTCATCTACCTCTAACTATGGTATATTTAATTCTTCCATAAACATTTCCATTTGTACCTTTTCTTGATTTCCATATTTCTCTGCTTTGTACAAATTTCCATAAAATTTCCAAAATATTTCTAATACTTCTATAGGATCTCTTGTTATACAGTCCCTAAGCTTGGTGACTGTCCTTTCCGCTTTCTGTTGCCTGAGTTGTTGTGCTAAAATATTTTCTGCTCTAGAATTATTATCAAAAAAACAGTTGCTTAATAGCAATAGTTCTAAATTCGTGCATATTATAGAGGTAATCCCTTATTTTCTGTTTAGCGTTCTGCAGTTGCTCCTTTTCTTGTTCTGAGGGATTCCCCATATTTTGCAATACTTTAACATTTGTCATTCCCTCTAAATAATTATTGTTTATTTATTTATTTATTTATTTGCAGTTGGTTTACCAGGATAGTCCATTGGGCCATTTGAACCCGTTTTCAATGGAGTCCTGGGGAGAAAAGCTCCAATAACAATCTTGGTTACAATAGTTTAAAGATGATATTTATACAAAGGTTGTAGTTTTGAGCAAAACATTTACAATTGATACAGCAAACATTACAAATAATGCAGACTAGTGATGAGGTTGAAATTGAAACAGACTGGCAATGGAACATTGCATTGTAGCAGCTGAGAGGCATTTCTTATTAGGAATATACAGATAACAGTTACCGTTTGATGCATTATTTACAAATAGCATATAAGTAACAGGAATATAAATATATGGAGAGTTGATAAAAGGAGAACGTTTTTGATGAGAATAGAGATTGAGAGAGAGAGAGAGAAGGAAACTGAAGCATGGAATGAAGGGAAGAAGGAGTTTGCCATCATTAGTTATGTGGGGAGAGAGCAGGAGCATTCCCATTGGGATATTAGATGTGAATGAAGAGATTTTTTGAAAGAGTAATGGTTAGAAGTGATACGAATGGAAGGTGGTAGGGAGTTCCAGAGATGTGCTAGACCATAAGATAGAAGATTTTTGCCTGGTGGACGAGATGGTTTGAATACTTCTATTAGATTTTGATTATTGGACCTTAATACTCGATCAGGTAGGTGCATCTTAAAGGTAGAAGAAAGGGAGGGACAGAGGGAGGGGTTGAAAATGAGCTTGTGTGCAAGAGTTAGTTGAGTATAGATGAGGTGATTTGGAAGTTCTAGCCATTTTAGTTTTTGGAGAGAGGAACAGTGATGGGAGGAGGACTTATGGCTGGTAGCAAATTTGGCAATTTTGTTGTAGCAGGAGGAAAGTTGTGTTTTTAGAGAGGATTGTAGGTTAGTGAGAAGAGAGGGGATAAGAAAGAAAGTAGAGAGAGTTACTTTAGTGGCAGGTGTAAGGTAATGATTTTGTCAGTAGAGTATGCCTAGTTTTTGATGGGTTTTTTTTGATATTTAGTTGTAAATGGGAGTGGAATTTAAGCTGGTTATCGATTTGGACCCCAAGTAATTTGGTCTCTGATACCAGTTCCAGATGTATATTGTTTTGGCTAGTAATAGTGAAAGAGTTTAAGTTGAATGAGGTAGCTTTAGAGGGAGTAAATACCATTAGTATGGTTTTAGAGGCATTTAATGCAAGGTGGTTTCTTTTCATCCATAGCTCAGTGGTTGAAAAAGCTTCTTGAGTAAGTCTTAGGAGTGTAGTGGTAGATGTGGCAGAGCAGATGATAGTTGAATCATCTGCATACTGAATGATAATAATTCATTGTCAAATAATTCTTGTTACTGTTTAACTGTATCTCCCTTTCTTTTATTTCCAACCTAATTTTAAACTGCACTTTAATTTTATCTCACTTCTGAGCTATATTTTCAGAAGACAATTCTATCTTCTCTAGTAGTGCTTGAATTAATTACACAAACCATTCCTTAACTTCTGCTCTTTTCAACCGATAGGTTGGAAAACGCCAGTGCCTCATTTTTATTTCATTACCTTGCATTTTTATTTTAGTTATTACTGGTGCATGATTTAAAATAGTTATTGTGTGAGTTTCAAGACCTTCAATTAAAGCACATGTTCCTGTGAGATATAAAATCTATTTAGCCTAGCCCAGGTTTTGTATCTTGGTGAGTAATAACGTAATTCACTCTAAACTCCTACTACTGAATTCACATCTTCCATGCCAAACATATTCATAAATTTCTTCAAAAATCTACCCTCCTTTGTTATATTTTCCCTTCTAGACCCCCAAGACATCTTTATTGTTGCAAACCAAATTCCACTCTCCACCTATAAGTAATTTTCCTTGCTGAAAGCTGATTATTTCGACCAGAATTTTCTTAGGCTCCATTATAGCACTTTTAGTGGGGATATAAATGCATGCCAGTGTAATCTTCCTCCCTAGCCAGTAGCCCCTTAGTACTATGTATCTTCCATTATCTTTTTTTCCTCTATCACTATTGGAGCTCCTCTTGCAGTTAATATAAGTACTCCACTTTCCCTTTGCACTAGATAATCTGCTGAATAACCATTCTGAAAACCTTTCTTTATCAAATTCACATGTTCCGTTCTTTCCAGGCGTGTCTCCTGTAGCACAGCTATTTGCACTCTACATTTTCAATATAGTTCACTACTCTCTCTTTTTTATATTTATCTGTAAGACCATTCAGATTGAAAGACATTACAAAAAGCATCATTTTCTTATATAGTTATTACTACCACTTTTTATATATATCTGCTCTTTTGCTAAATGAATAGTTCCAACTTTTATGTTACATGTATATACTGTTTGGCAGGTTGGCCTTTTACACAGTTGTTTCTTGTCATATCCATTTACGCCTATGTCACAATTTACATAACCTTTTGGGTTTTTTTGAAAGCCCTCAAACAGAACAAAGCCCCCCCCCCCCAAAAAAAAAAAGCCTCCTAAAACCTATGAACTTAACAATAACACACACAAAAAAGAAGTTATGTCTTACCATAACATTCCATCTGTGTTGTCAATCTTCACTAATCCTTGACTGTGGGTTCGGTTCAGAGCCTCGGAACTGAATTGGCCATTTTTTTCAGAATGCGCCTTACAAACTCTCGAGCTAGACTTTACCCATAATTCTCCTCTCAAAATTACCTCAGATTGAGTTCGCCCAAACTAGTAGCAGACAATTAGCAAATAAGAATAAGAGACCAGATATGTGTCCCTATTATGAGGCCAGTTCTGGAAAAAGTAGATCCACTAAGAGTCTCAGACTGGGGGAAGGAGGGGGTGAATGTCAAGGATTAGTGAAGATTGACAATACAGATGGAACATTATGATAAGACATAACTTCTTTATCTGATGTTGTCAATCTTCACATAATCCTTGATTGAAAGACAGAGTCCCTCTCTACCTAGATCTTGGGATGTCTCATGGAAGAATATTCCTAAGCATCATCAAACCGGATGATGCTCATCCCCTTGAGTCTGATCCAATTTGTAATGAGCGATAAAAGTATAAGACCAAGTGGCTGCTGCACAAATATCATCTAAAGAAGCCTGGGTGGGCTTCTATTCGGCATGAAAGGTGGAGCCCTTTTGACTGACAGATAAATGTTATACAATCTTTCAGCCATAAAGCCTAAAGTAAAGGTTTTACAAAGTTTGTGTGACATAAGGGATGACCCATCAAACCCTATATGGAAGTTCGAGACTGGCATTTCTGTGGACTGGTGGAAAGCTGATAGATTTGCTGTGAGAAGAGTTGGAATCTATTCCAAACTGATAAGTAAACTTTTTGCAACTTAATTTGCACTGTGCTGCATTTATACATTTGCATATTATTTATAGTGGTGCTGTATTGTTTCTGTCAATTGTTGCCTCCACTGTGTTTCCCACCCACCCTCCGTATTCTTGTTTTGGTGGTAATCTTGGTGGCTCTGAAACTGCTCGCCCCTCTTCTAAATTTGTATCTGGATACTCCTTCTGGGCCCATCTCATTTGCTTACTCAGTAACTGAGTGCAGTGAGATCATATTCTGATTTCAGGCACTCCTACTGTGTACAAAGAGAACACCTGTAGCTTCTTAATCCTGATCTGTTCCCTCCATCAAAAAAAAAACAATATATATATATATATATATATATATATATATATATATATATACTTTATTCAGCTGTTCTTACTGTAACTATCTTAGTTGCTGTTCTGCGTGCTATCTGTTCAGTCGCTCTTACTCTGCACTTATTACTACTTGTTACTAGCCTTCTAATTTAATGCCTTCTGCACTTGTTTTTTAGTCATTTGTTAATTTAATTGCATTTAATGAAACTGTATTTGCCGTAACATTGCTTCACATCTGTGCCAGCCTGCACTGCATTTGAATTATATATACTGCTGTTTTAGCTGCTTTTCGGTTAAAAAAAAAAAATTCTAAGCTTGTTTCCTGCCTTTCCTGTAACTAGTCTTGTCCACCAGGACAGTTTGCAAGCTCCTGAGCCCCCCAAGCCTTTCTGTGTCGGTGGGAAGCCTTCTAGCTTATCAGTGGGAGTGGTAAGCACTAGGTAGCCTATCTACCACAGGAGGAGAGGTTTCTGGCCCAGAAATTATAGTTTTTTGGCCGTTTGGGAAGCTTTTCCATCTCTTTCAACCTTCTGATTTAAAAGCTTGTGTTTGCGCTTGTTTCCTGCCTTTCCTGTTACTAGTCTAGTCCAGGTACAGATTTGCTGTATCCAGGACTCTTTGTAAGCTTCTGAGCCCCCAATCCTTTCTGTGTTGGAAGGAAGCCTTCCAGCTTATCAGTAGGAGTGGTAAGCATTAGGTAGCCTATCTACCACAAGCGGAGTGGTCCCTGGCCCGGAAATTGTAGCTACTGGCCGTTTTGGGCAGTTTTCTTCCATCTCTTTCAACTTTCTGGTTTGAAAGCCGCACTTGCACTTGTTTCCTGCCTTTCCTGTAACTAGCCTAGTCCAGATAGAGAGTTGCTGTATCCAGGATTGTTGGTAAGCTTCTGAGCTCCCCAAGCCTTTCTATGTTGGAGGGAAGCCTTTTAGCTTATCAGTGGGAGTGGTAAACACTAGGTAGCCTATCTACTACAAGAGGAGTGGCTCCTGGCCCAGAACCTGTACCTTATTTGCCGTTTGAGCAGTTTTTTTTCCCATCTCTTTCAACTTTCTGGTTTAAAGGCTGCATTTACGCTTGTTTCCTGCCTTCCCTGCAACTAGTCTAGTCCAGATACAGACTTGCTATATCCGGGACTGTTGGTAAGCATCTGAGCCCACCAAGCCTTTCTGTGTTGGAGGGAAGCCTTCTAGCTTATCAGTGGGAGTGGTAAGCACTAGGTAGCCTATCTTCCATGGGAAGAGTGGGGTTTGGCCCATAAAGTGTAGTTTATTGGCCATTTAGGCAGTTTTCCATCTCTTTCAACTTGCTGGTTTAAAAGCCTGCATTTGTGCTTGTTCCCTGCCTTTCCTGTAACTAGTTTAGTCTAGGTACAGATTTGTTGTATCCAGGACTCTTTGTAAGCTTCTGAGCCCCCCAAGCCTTTCTGTGTTGGAGGGAAGCCTTCTAGCTTATCAGTGGGAGTGGTAAGCATTAGGTAGCCTATCTACCACAAGAGGAGTGGTTCCTGGCCCAGAAATTGTAGCTACTGGCCGTTTGGGCAGTTTTTTCCCATCTCTTTCAACTTTCTGGTTTAAAAGCCGCACTTGCTCTTGTTTCCCGCCTTTCCTGTAACTAGCCTAGTCCAGATACAGAGTTGTTGTATCCAGGACTCTTAGTAAGCTTCTGAGTCCCGCAAGCCTTTCTGTGTTGGAGGGAAGCCTTCTAGCTTATCAGTGAGAGTGGTAAGCACTAGGTAGCCTATCTACCACAAGAGGAATGGTTCTGGCCCAGAAATTGTGGTTTATTGGCCGTTTGGGCAGTTTTTCCATCTCTCACAACTTTCTGGTTTTAAAGCCCATGTTTGCGCTTGATCCCCACTTTTCCCATAACTAGTCTAGTACAGATTTGCTGTATCCAGGACTGTTTATAAGCTTCTGAGCCCCCCCAAGTCTTTGTGTTGGAGTGGAGCCTTCTAGCTTATCAGTGGGAGTGGTAAGTACTAGGTAGCCTGTCTACCACAAGAGGAGTGGTTCTTGGCTCAGGAATTGCAGTTTATTGATCATGTGGGAAGCTGTCCATTTCTTTCAACTTTCTGGTTTAAAAGACCACATCTGCGCTTGTTTCCCATCGTTCCTCTAACTAAGCTACTGGAAAGCACTAGAAAGCCTTAAACTGATACAAGCCTTCTAGCTTAAAAGAGAGTCTTTGGAGTGATTAAGTATCAGTTTTCTGTATTTTCTTGCTGTACTTAACTGTTTTCTGCCTAAACACTGATTTTCCAGCATTTATTGTGATTTAAAAGCTTGTTTTTTTACATATTGTACTTATTTGACTGCCTGCACTTTTAAAAAGTCGTTTTTTGTTTAAATAATTTGTTTAACTGTTGTAGGCTACACACTAAAGTACAATAGCCTTTTCTGATCGCTTGTAGTAGTTTAAAGCTGTTTTAAGTGTACTTTTTATTGTTTTTGCCTTATCTTTTCAAAAAAAAAAAAAAAAACCAAAAACATTCCTTGTTTCCCACCCTTCTAAGCTAGTATAGTCCAGTTTTCAGGCTAGTGTTGAATTCAGGGCTGTGTTACAAGTTTCTGAGTTGCCCATACCTTACTTAGCTAGAGGGAAGTTTCTCTGTTCACCTGTGAGAGAGGGGAACTTTGAGCAGCCATCTGTCCCTGGAGGAGTGGTTCCAGCCCAGAAGTTAGTAGTTTAAAAACAGTATTTGCATGGTTTTGCGTGCCAGGCAGCACCAGTTAGCTACAGTTAAATTATTCCCGGCTCCACTAAGTCTCCTCTTCAGTTTTTCCCTTGAAACTAGTCTCTCAACCTAAGCACTCAAAAAGCATCCTACAGTCCAGCACTTGCTCAGACCTAATAGCAAGCACTAATATACTCCTACACTTGATTGACCAGCAGGGCAAGGCTCTTTATCCACCCCTCACCAACCAAGCGACTAAGCAGCTCATTCAGGCATGACCAAAGGGCAACTTCAGCTGTACTCTCCAGTCCAACTGGTGAACATGGGTATCCTGAGGCAATGTTACAACTGCCTCATGTACAGGATAACCCTCTCCTCCTACCACAAAACACTAACATACGCAAGAGATGCAATTATACAGCCAAACTGGAGGCTAAGGTCTTTCCATCCAAGACTGGAACAGACAGTCATGAGGAGAAGGTTAACACTTGCACCACACCTCCAGCCTCACATAGACCTACTAAACCAGCACTGGCAAAAAATACACATAAATGCACTACATCATACTAGGAAGCTCTAAATAAAAAACGGCAAAAGCATCCAAGAGCTCCAAAGCAAACACCCAAAAAACCTGCACCTCCCGTCACAAACCAGACAATACATAAAACACAAAATCAATATGCTGCACAATCACAGCCCTTAAGGCGAAATAACATACCTAACACACTAGTAATAGGTGACTCTATAGTCAGGCACACTGACGTCCCACTCACTAGGCTGGACAAGGAGAAGGTTACTGTTAGCTGCCTGTCAGGAGCCAGAATCCGCCACATAACACAAGCACTCGGGTCACTCCAGAACAAGTACAAATATGACTCTGTCATTGTTCATGTTGGTGTGAATGACCTGAGACGTACCTTCCTGGACTACATGAAAAGAGACATGGAAGAGCTCTCTGATCATGTAGCCCAGGCGGGTATGACCCTGACCCTGAGTAGCATCCTGCCCTCACCAAGAATGATACCTCAGTATAAAGAAAAAGTGATCAATTTCAACAATTGGCTAAGCTTCTGGTGTCATTCAAAGGGGATCCAGTGTCTGTCAGCCTGGTACGACATGCTCGACAAGCCACGTTGCTTCGCAAGAGATGGCTTGCACCTGTCACCCCTAGGCTTTCAAATACTGGTCAAAGCTCTTGCTGGCCCCATAGTGCCTTTTTAGGAAAGGCTTAAAAGTCAAAGCCATCTCCATAAACAGCACAAATAAAAAAATGAGGGTTATGCTACTCAGTGCCAGGAGTTTAAATCTCAAAATGCATGCGCTCGAAGCACTCCTCAGTATGGAGAGGGTTCAAGGCTCCAGAGAGCACTCCAGCACTACCGGGCTACAACTCATACCACATATTTCGGCCACAGAACACAGACTTAAACACAAATGGATGGGGTGTATCCATATTCATCAAGGATACCTACATCTCCAGGTTAGTGGTGCAGCATTATACCTCTGAAATCATCCATGTGCAACTAACATCGTGCAAATCTGCAATGCAAATTGTGGCCTGCTACAGATCACCCTCCATGACCCAGGACCACCACTCTGCCTTTCTGGAGACACTGGAAACTATGAAGGTCCTACCAAACACCTTGATATTGGGTGATTTCAATTACTCTACCATTAACTGGGAAAACTACTTGAGTACAAACTCCCAGGCTCAACGCTTCCTGGAATTTATCAACTCAAACACCCTGGATCAGCTGGTAAACTCCCCTACCAGAGGTGAAAACATGTTGGACCTGGTCATCACCAACATGGGCGACAGGTGTTCCACACCGGAAGTCAACCTGTCACTGCTTAGATCAGACCATAAACTAATCACTCTGGATGTCCTCACCCCACCACCACCCACAACCAAGGAAACCACAGTGAAAAACTTTTCTAAAGAAAACTTCACCTTACTTAAGACAGAGGTGGTAAGTTTCACAGCCCCCAACCTAAAGGATAACGCTTCCCAAGATGCAGAATCCTTTACAAATGCACTCTATGAGCACCTACAAGGAAGCATGGATCGTGCCATCCCTAGCAAAACCAAGACTCACTCCCCCAAGAGAAGGAAACCAGTCTGGTGGACCCCTGTCATAAACAGGTTATACAATAAAAGGAGGAAACTAGTAAAGAAAAAAAGCAAATCCCAAGAAGGAAAGACATCCCTGATCAGTATCAGTATCAGTAAGAAACTAAGGTCCCTCATAAAATCATCCAAGGCTAACTTCGAAAGAAAAGTAGCCAAGGATTTGAAAGATAACCACAAAGCCTTCTTTAGCTATGTCAAGTATCTATGGCAACTCACAGATATGCTCTGAGCTAGTGCAAAATAGCACAAAATATACTGAACTTACTGATATTGCCAACATTCTGGCAGATAGATTCAGTGCAAACGTCACCCCCCTCTCACCTCTAAAAGGGCCCACAACAATACCGGAAAAGTGTAGTGTCCCAGAAATCACAGACGCACAGGTGAAAACAGCCCTTTCAAAAGCCAAAAAACAGCATCAATGGGACCAGATGGTGTCCCAGGATACGTCCTGCATGAACTACAGAATGAACTAACCCCCAACTTAAACACACTGTTCAACCTCAGCCTCTCCACAGGCTATGTGCCCATAGAATGGCGCACAGCAATGGTTATTCTGCTCCACAAAGGAGGGGCCACAACTGACCCTGGTAACTATCGCCCCATAAGCCTGACTAGCCTGATCTGCAAGGCTATGGAGCGCATCATCATGGAACTCATTAACAAAGACATTGGGAACCTCCAAACACTTGACCCAACCCAGTTCGGCTTTGTTAAGGGCAGATCATGCCTACTAAACCTGGTTGATGTCTTTGAGACAGTCACCAAGGCCAGAGACGAGGGAAAGGTGGTTCACACAGCCTACCTTGACCTTGACAAGGCGTTCAACATCATTCCTCACTCAGGTATTATAGAAAAACTCACCAGCCTGAACATAAACCCCTATGTCACAAGATGGGTTGCCAACTGGCTTACAGACAGAACTCGCGCAGTAAGAATAGCAGGCTCCATTTCCAACTCTAAACCAGTCACAAGTGGTGTCCTGCAAGGCTCAGTCCTGGGACCCCTACTGTTCGGCATATACTTCTCAGAAGTACAGACAAACACAGGAGGACTATGGCTAACCAAGTTCGTAGATGACTGCAAACTGGGAGCCATAACTGACTCTCCGGTTGACACGGACATCCTCCAAAAAGACCTTACTGAGACGGACACCTGGTGTCAAAGTCATGGACTCAAGCTAAATGCCAAAAAATGCATAGTCATCCCATTTGGGAAAAACAAAATACCCACAAATTACCACATAGGTGGCAGCCCCCTTAATACAGAAGAGGTAATAAGACATCTGGGGACCCAGGTAGATAGTAATCTCTCTTTTGACAATCATATTGCCAAAGTAGTTAGGAAATCCTTCTATGTGGCCCATCTAATTACTAAAGGGTTGCATCTAGAAATAAAGAGGTTATAGTGCCCCTCTACTCGTCACTCATCAGATCCATCATAGAGTACAATGCCCCATTTGGGATGTACCTCACAAGACACTTCCAACAGCTGGAAAAACCACAAAGGTG
This sequence comes from Protopterus annectens, assembly GCF_019279795.1. Classification (NCBI taxonomy): domain Eukaryota; kingdom Metazoa; phylum Chordata; order Ceratodontiformes; family Protopteridae; genus Protopterus; species Protopterus annectens. The sequence goes on along the minus strand of NC_056735.1, from coordinate 1,387,407,676 downwards.
CCTCACCAAGAGGATTACTGGCCTCAAACATATGTCCTATGCAGAACGAGTGAAAAAAACGCCGGCTGTACTCAGTGGCATATCGCTTACTCAGAGGTGATCTCTGCCTGACGTACAAAGCCATGTCCAACTCAGAATTGATGAACATGCTCCACCTAAAGAAATCCAAGTCACTGCGAGCCACGCTCTCTAGTGAGCTAAACCTTGCTACAACAATAAATAGAACATGCTGAAGGGATAGATTCCTGTCACAGAGACTCCCCATGTTTAGGAACAAAATTCCTATTTACATTAGGCAGAGCCCCTCACTAACACTCTTCAAGAGAAACCTTGACGAGTGGATGGATAACAGAAAATACATCCCTGGGATCACTTCATTGGCTCTGCTTGACAGAGGCTCAGTTAATTAATCAATGGGGTGGCGAATGCCGACACACTCTGGCTTGGGTTATAAATGCATTCGGGCAGATAGCCTAGTACCTACCTATGATGCTAGATGGACTTTAATTTTTGAGGTAGAGGAACCAGACTGATAGAGGTTACCTAAAAAATCCAAAACTTTATGAACAGGGATAGTATAAGGATCAAGTTCATTCATAAGGGCCCAACTTGCAATTTTTTCCATTTACTTTGATACAGTTTCCTAGTTGAAGGTTTGTGATGGACCAAAATGATTTGACGGACAGGACAGGAAAGGGAAGGATGCCTGGCAATCATGGGGATTGGAGAAGTCACGCAGTGAGCTTAAGATGATGGAGGTTCGGATGAACCATGCCTTCCGGATTAGACAGGAGATCTGGAGTTGGGTCCAGTGCCCATGGTTTCTGAAGAAGATGAGGCCAAAGGAAGGGAAACCAAATTTGTTGAGACCAAAAGGGGGAAATGAGGATTATTGAGTTCTCCGACCTCTTGGCTTTCTTTCGAAACTGGGATATCAAAGGAGTTGGGGGAAAGGCACAGAGAAGACCGGGAGGCCAATCACGGAGAACAAGGCCTCTGAGGGACTCCCCCAGAGGGGGGATTAGAGCAAAGTAATTGCTACACTTGTTTACAGGGGATGCAAAAAAGATCGCAGCAAGGTTGGCCCTAGTGACAAAAAATCTCTTTCGCCACCACAGGATTGAGAGACCACTCGTGAGGCATGAGAATAGTTCTGGTCAGTTTGTCCACTATCACACTGGAAATCCCCAGAATGTGTGTTGCTGTGAGAAAGTGGTTAGAAAAAAATCACCCATTGCCAAATTCTGAGGGCTTCTCTACACAGTGGGTAAGATATGGTTCCCCCTTGTTTGTTGATATACCAGAATACCAACATGTTGTCTGTCTGAATTGCTACTGTTCCTAGAGGAAGGGCATCCTAAAATGCTTGCAACACTAACAGACCTGCCCTCATCTCTAGAATCTTGATGTGCAAGTTGGCCTCCAGTTGGGACCACACGCCTTGGACTGTCCTTCCCAGATAATGCCCCCCCACCCTATCTGGGAAGTATCTCTGGTCAGTATGGCTTGGGGGTGTGGAAGGATGAATGGTTGTCCCAAAAGAATCTCGTTGGAGTGGAGCCAAAATGAAAGAGCCTGTTTGCAGCGATTGGTAATTAGGATGGTGAGAAACATTGGCTGATCTATCACAGAACACTGAAAGGCTAGTATCCATTGTAAGATTCACATGTGATATCTTGCTAAGGGAACAAGAGTGATTGAGGTTGCCATCGAGCCTAATGTTTGTAGGACTAATCTGGCTGGAACACATTTGCTCTAGATAATTTGGCTGACCTGAGATATGATCCTTTGTAGCCTTACCAGTGGAAGTGAAACAATTCCTGCAACTGTGTCCAACAGGGCTCCAATGAATTCTAGTTGTTCTGAGGGTTGTAAATTTGACTTTTAGTAGTTTTATTGTGATGCCTGGGGATGCACATAGCTGCAGAGTGTAATCTTTTGCCCATTCTATCTGACACCTGGTGGTAGTGGTGAGCAGCCAGTCGAGGGTTGTAAATTTGACTTTTAGTAATTTTATTGTGATGCCTAGGGATGCACATAGCTGCAGAGTGTAATCTTTTGCCCATTCTATCTGACACCTGGTGGTAGTGGTGAGCAGCCAGTCGAGGGTTGTAAATTTGGCTTTTAGTAATTTTATTGTGATGCCTAGGGATGCACATAGCTGCAGAGTGTAATCTTTTGCCCATTCTATCTGACACCTGGTGGTAGTTGTGAGCAGCCAGTCGTCGAGCTATGGAAAACCTGAAAACCTTGCAGTCTGAGATGAGCTGCTACCACTGCCATGCATTTGATGAACACCCTGGGGGCTGAGGTGAGTCCAAAGGACAGTGCTCTGAATTGGAAATGACTAGCTCCCAGCCAGAAGTGCAGGAACCTCCTGTAGCTTTTGTCCATATTTATATGGTAATACGCATCTTGGAGGGCTATACAGCACATCCAATCATCCTTTTCCATAAATGGAAGTACAGCCTGCACCAAGACTGTCCGAAATTTGGTTTGCTGAACTGCCTTGTTGAACTGGCTGAGATTCAAAATGGGTCTCCAGGTCTCCTGTTTTTTGGGCACTAAAAAGAACCTTGAGTAAAACCTGGATCCTATTTGGTCTGGCAGACTTTTTGCATTACTATTTTCTTTAGCAGTTTTTGAATTTCTGCTACTGCTGCTTCCCTGTGATTGGGTGGAACATCTGTGAGTCTTTTTTGGGAATATGGACCTACAGAAAGTGGAATAATGTAACCTCTGGATAGGATTCCCTGCATCCATGTGTCTGAAGTTACAAGTTGCCAGGCAGGTTGGTGCAGGGACAACCGTCCCCCGACTGCCTCCAGAGGAAAGCAATCGGGCCTCCATTCCGGAGTGCTGGTAGGAAGTACCAAAGAAGAAATCTCTGGACCCCGGGTTCTGTGGGCCACTTCTGCCTTTAGGCCGGCGTCTTCCATTACTTCCCCCTGTGTACCAGGGAAAGTCTTTGCCAAGTGAATCCTGGAAAGGCCCTTGGGATTTTTTAAACCATAGTCTCCCACTTCTCTGGTTCCTACAGTAGGGTTATTGAGGAGTGAAGAACCGTACGCCTACAGCAGAAAGAGTCTTCTCATCTTTCTCACATCTGGCCAGAGTGTTTTTTACCTTAAGACCAAAAAGGGATGATCTGTCAAAGGAAGCACTGACAAGTGATGCTTTAAATGGCTCCACAAAGTCACACAAACGCATCCAGTAGTGCCTTCTAAAGGCTATGACTGAACCCGCCACTCTCCTCATCCCTTCAGCTACCGCTCTTCTCATCCTTTTAGCTGTGTGGGCAATCAGCCTCATGGATGAGTTAGAAACTGCCTCAAGGGTGGCGAGATGAGAAGCAACTTTGTCCCATACCTCTTCAGCTACTGCTCCTGAGAGAGTATCCGATAGCTCTTTGATTAGATCCCTCTGTAACCTTGTAAAGTGCGCCATGCAGTTCAAGGACCTGAGAGCAAAGGCTGATGAAGCGCAAAAGCAGTTCTCAAACCTATCCATAGTCCTAGACTCCTTGTTAGGAGGATGGACAGTTGGAGTTTCCTCATCAAATTCCTTCTTATTGGCTGCCGCTATCACCATGGTGACCACGAGTATGCCTTTGGACCAATGTTGCTCTTCTTTGGGGGTGGAAATAATCCATTCAGGTCTCTTGGGGATTGATGTCATGGAGTCAGGCATCTTCCATGCCTGCTGAGCAATCAGTTTAGTAAGCTCATCAGCAGGTAGAGAGATCCAAGAGATAGAAGGATGGGCATGAAAAGCCTCCAGGTATACAAACTCCTCCGAAGAAGGTCGGAGGGAAGACCAGCTACCCCTCTGCTTCATGATCTCTAGGATATCCCCAAAGGAAACATCATCAGGGGTGACCTGGGGGAACCTTCCCCTTCATCAAAGTCAGTATCTTTGATGAAGGACTCTCCAGGGAATCTAAGTGCTTCCTCTTGCACTTTTTCTTCTCAGGTACTTCCTCAGGGGGATATTCCTTGGAAATGTCCAAAGAGGAAACCACCAAAGAGATCTTTCCTGGGGCTTTTGTGCCCTCTGTCCCGGGGAAGAGACTGATGAAAGCTCTGGTTGAGGAGATGTAGAAGTCTGGCCCGACAGGGATGGCAGAGACTATGAGCTCCCAATGGACAAGGCCTTCTCCATGATTCGGAAAGCCATCTCCCCATAGATGGATGGGAAGCAGAACAGAGCTCCCACCCCGCACCAAGGAGGCGACTCCCCCCAAAACTGATGTCTGGGTCGATCCAATGAAAGCCAAAGCACCGAGGGTCATGGAAGGCTCTGAAATTAATGAAGTCAATCCATGCACCTCAGAACTGGCCAGGGAGTCTCGATCCTGGGATGCCTCTGGTGCCAAAAGCCCAGAGGAGCTCAAGGAAACCCTCAGTTCCAGAGAAGTTGCTACCTGAACTGAGACAGCCGAAGCCATGAATGTTGGGACCGTGGGCTCCAATGACTTAATAGGAGTTGGAAGAGGAAGAACGGATGGTGTCGTAATAGGGCCGCTCCCAGTGCCAGCTTGACTAGGAACCAAAGACAATCTCCTCGCCACGAGGAGCTGATCCACCAGCCTCATAATATCAGATTCTCTTCAAGGGAGACTCTTAGTGGATCGAACTGAAGAAATCAAAGGAGACCTAGGGTGGTGTCAGATTGACAAAGGGGCTCAGTGGTCTATCTTTGAACAGATCTATAGAAGGAGACTATCTGGATCTTGGAACAAAAATAACCTCTTACTGCTTCGGTACCGACGAGTCTCTTGATGCCGAGACAGCTGAAGTCGACTCCGAAGTCCTGGTAGGTGCTGAATCTTTTTTGCCATTCGGTGCCGAGGAATGCTTCGACACTGAAGGCTGCTTAGAAACCTTTTTAGGTGGGTCCGAAGTACTAGAAACCGAGGAAGGCCGCTTCTTGGAAGAAGAAGAAGATGATGAAGAAGAACTGGCTTCCATTTTAGACACAGAAATGTCCTCTTCAAAGTCACCTTTTAGCAGTCCTTTAAGAATAAGTTTATTTCTCCGTTTGGTGAGTGTCCTAGCAGAGAAACCATGGCATACTGAACAATCCTCCTGCAGGTGAACTTTACCTAGTCAATAAACATACTACAAATGCCCATCCGAGTTGGGCATTGTTCTCTCACATTTCTGGCACCTTTTAAACCCCAAGGTGCCCTTACATGACTTGGCTGGGGAAGCAGATTTATCAGCCATAATGAAAACAAACACCCTTGCACATACTAACCAGAAAAGAACAACGAAAGTTCTTTTTTTTTTGTTAAGAACAGAGAAAAAGAAAGGAAATACCAATGATGATATTTAAGAGAATACCTAAATTGGTACAAGGAAGTACCAACAATGGTACTGAGGAAAGAACTACCAATGGTAGTGAAAGCAATGTGAGAGAGACACACACGCTACTAAGATAACGAGAGGAGAAGGTAGAGAAAAAAGACACTAGAGATAAAAGGGAGACTTATAATAGAGAAAAAAGGATATTTTTACAGAAAAATCTTACTTTAATTATAAGCAAAAGCTTGACAGCGGTCATAAACATCTGATACATGAAGCGGGAAACGAGATCTGAGGTAATTTTGAGAGGAGCATTATGGGTAAAGCCTAGCTTGAGAGTTTGGAAGGAGCAAGCTGAAATGAACTGCCAAGTTGGTTCCAAGGCCGGGAACCAAGCTCACAGTCAAGGATTATATGAAGATTGACAACATCAGATCTATGTACATCTTCAAATATTGAAGTTTTTGCTTCCTAGTAAGAACATAAGTTACACAGACAAGGCTAAAGTTAACCAAAAATAAAGGTTAGTCATGCTAAGATGCATGGTACAGCCTGTGCTATTAGTAAATGCTATTTGATTTTGTAAATCTGTATAACTCTCCCAAATGCGAAATCGCTTGAATGCTTTCAAGTAAACACTTTGTCCAAGCCCTTTCTCTTTAGCAAATTGTCTTCTACCATCATGCAAACTGGACACAAAACTGTTAAGGGTACCTTGTTTATCAGAAAAAACCCTTGCAATATTCAATATTCTTTTTCCTTTACATGCTTTGTAATAAACTTGTTACTGGATACTGCCTAGGGTTTTTACCCAGTCATTTCCCTATGCAGGCATGGGAAAAAGCACACTGTTTTTCTTTTGTCATACTCTCTTAACCAGACCCTTCTGCTCTCCCCTATCTCCTCCCCTCCTCCTTTTTTCCCCATTGCAGTGCCTACATTTCCCAAAACTGGACAAAGAAAAAAAGATAAGAAGGTTAAGCAAGAAAAAACGAAAGCACATGTTTATATTAGTATCCCCACTACGTTTAAAAAAATGAGAGAACTTTACTTCGTCTAATTGATTTTGTATTATCTTTAAAGCTGCCACACCTGTGAAAACCCCTGATTGTTTTCAGGGAACATTATGTCCTAGCCAATATCTTTGCTCTTTTTTCTTCTTTTCAATCAGCCAATCCCCTTCCACCAGACTGTCTCCAGTGTCTCTTTATCAGATTTTCTTCATGGAGGCATGCTACTTAGTATACATATATGCAAGTTGTTGTTGTTTGTCTTTTCGGTTTTTCCCCGTTAGGGGTCACCACAGTGGAACTCCAGTCCGCTAATGATTGGCAGTAGATTTTCACGAACGCCGAGGTGCCAGCTCAACGTCCAACCTGCACGCCCATTTACGCATGTCTTTTGAACGCCACCCAACCGCGGGGAGGACATGCAGACTCCACACAGAAGGGCCTCCCCGCACTCCAGCCGAGAATCGAACGGGAGAACCTCTTGCTGTGAGGCAACAACACTACAGCTGTACCACAGCGGCTGTACAAAAAAGCCTTATAATATTCAATATTTTTTTTCACTTTCTTGCTCTCTCTCTCTCTTAAAACAAAGGTCCTTAATTAGTCTTTCCCCCATGCAAGAAAGAAAAAAAAAAACACATTAATTTAAACACTGTCATGCCCCTTTAACCAGGCTCTTTTTTTTTTAATCATTACATTGCCTATGTTTCTCAAAACTGCACAAGAAGAAAAAGAGAAGGGGAGAAAAATCAAAACAGTAGCTGTTTACAATCCCCATTACACCCAAAAACAGCATGCTAAGAAAACCATGCAACACAAAGGGTCTATATTATAAGCACGAAAGACCTTTTCAACGAATACGAAAACTGTGACACATATTGCACGAACTGCAAAAACACCGAATGCCCTAAACCGCGAAATTCAAAATTTCGAATCATCATAGTTGGCCAACCCGACTACCCGCTACATATTACCTGTCCAAACAAAATAAATAAACCACATACATACATTAAACAAAACCCTACTTCTAACCCTACACTAAACCTTGCATACATTTCTTTCTATGCACTTACCTTAACCCGCACCCTAACCCTAAGGTCTGTAACTATCGCACACTTACCTTAAGGAGCTATACCGCAGAAGGGCCAACTATGACAATTCGACATTTCAAATTTCACGCTTCAGGACGATCAGTGTTTTTGTGGTTCGCTGAATACGTGCTGACGTTTCCGTATTCACGCAAGTGGATCTTCGCAGTTCTAATCCCCAACACAAATGCAGTACTATTAAGAAAGGAAAGTGTTTTCTTTACTTACAGTTAGCGCTCTCCCCTCTTTTTCCCTCCCCAAAGTATTTTTCTGAACATTAATGACATGAAGTAGGGCATACACTTTAGAGTCCCCTACACAGCAAATAGATTTTGAAGAAGTCCAATATTTCCAGATTTTCTTGTGTTGTCATATTTCACAAATATAATTACTGCATTGTAATCCCACATTAAGTTTCTGATTTTATTACTGTTCTTCGCCATCACCTAAATCCTGTCTCAGCTACATTTCCAATGTACTCTCAGTTCTTCTAGTCAACTCTCGTGATCCCTTCCTTCTCTCCAACATTTTCTGTTGAAATACTGGAAGAGAGTTCACAGGTACAATATCTCTGTGATCTTTATTACCAGAGGAACAAGGAGCCGAGACTCCTTCTGTTTCACAGCTCAGTTTTTGTTGGACAAACTTTTGCATTTCTTCCTAAGCATGCACTTCATCAAAAAATGATTTTGTCCCACCAGGGAAGAATACCTAAAAGATAGCTGGATTGAGCAGTTTGAATCTCACACCTGTGACTCAACATTCTCTGAACAGAGGAATGAATTTGCTCTTCTGCCTGGTGTACATGTAATCATTCTCCACAAACACTCTGCTGTCTCCTACTTTTAGTATTTTGTCCTTCTGCCACAGTTTTGACAAAATCAACTCTTTCTGCTGGTAGGATTGGATCCTTACTATTAAAGGTCTAGGTTGCTTTCTTTCAGGGTGGCATAATGGTTAAGGTGTTTGCCTTACAAACACAAGATGCATGGTTTGAGTCTCACAAGGGATAATTGGCTAGGCTTAAAATGGCTCGCAAAGGCAGTTAGCTTAGTACTAACCTATGAACCTGGAGCATATACATGATGTGTCTGGTCAATTAATAAATCCTGCTGTGGAATACCAGTCCAGTTTCTTATTTCTGCTTTCATAAATTTAATGCAGTCTATTCCTTCCAGCTTCTCTGGTATTGCTGAAAATCTCCCTACGTGCTTTTTTCATAGGTTGGTACTAGGCTATCGGCCCTAGGGCCTATACAAGACTATTCATAACAATTCCCTGGCTATTTCTTCCCCACAATATTTACTTCCCTGGACCCCTGTCTAGCAGGGCGACTGACATGATCCCTATTATTTTTTGACACATCTCTTCCTGAGCAGTCTCATATTCAGCCGGCCTTTTCTTCATTTCGACCTCTGATTTTTGCAGCTTTATCATTTCATCTGAATATCTCTTTAAAGCTTCTTCCATTTGTTCCAGCCTTTTGTTGTGTGTGTTGATATACTCTATCACTGTTTTGTTTACTTTAACCAAGTCTATATGCAGTTGTCTGATATCATCCTGTAGGTTATTGGAAGTCATGTTTGAAGGTTGCATTACTTTTTGCTGAACAACTGCAGAACTTTCCCTACTCAGTGTTTCTTCACTTTTTGTAGCTGATTTTTTTTCCCAAGTTTTTTTGTATTTCCTTATTCCTGGAACCCAGACAGTACACCCACCAGCCAGTCACTGAAATTCACCCATAAACACAAGTCTACTGGCCTTCTCTGCTCAGTTTCTGTTTTCATACTAGGAGAGCTAGAAACACACTGTTACTCAATGTGCAGCCATCTTGGAACCTCACTTGCTAGTTGGACTTTGATAGTAGAATGACTAGCTCCTTAATGGAAAAGGGAGGCCAAAACGTCAAGTACGACTGCAACTGGAGCTGTAAAGGGATCTACTTGTTTCTGCTCCGCCCAAATAACAAATCTTTTCTACTTATTCGTATAGACCTTACATGTAGATGACCTATGTGAACAGATCAAAAGAACGGAAGAACACCTGGGAAACTTTGCCATCACTGAAAGTGGAGAAACCATGCGGTTAGCTTCAGGCCCTGTATGTCTGGATGGGGATGCCCTAATGGGTGACAGAGTAGATCTGGGGCTGGATCTAACCTCATCAGAGGGCAATGCATATGAACAAAGGAAGGTGAATCAGGTTTGTTGAGGTCAAAAGGGGGCAATGAGGATAATTTTGCTCAGCAACCTGAGAGCTTTCTGCAAGAACTTGCGAATTAGAAGTAGAGGAGAAATGGCATAGAAAAGACTGGAGGGCCAAGCATGGACTAGATCATCCATGGGCGACTGTGGAGAGATCAAGATAAAGCACCTACTGAATTTGTTTTTGAAAGAGGAAGCAAATAGATCACAGCAGGGCTGACCCCATTTCTGGAAGATCATGTTTGCCGTACATTGTTTCAGAGACCACTTGTGAGGTGTCAGTAATACTCGAATGAGCTGGACTGCCAACATGCTGGATGCCCCTGGAATGTGTACTGCTATCAGAAAGCGGCTGGTGAAGATTGCCCACTACCAAACCTGCATCACCTCTAGACAAAGGGAGTAGGACCTGGTTCCTCCCAGTTTGTTGATGTACCAAACTATTGGCATGCTGTCTGTATGGATTGCAATTGTCCCCAGAGCAAGAAAGCTGTCAAGTTCCTGCAACGCTAGAAGAACTGCTCTCATCTCCAGTACACTGACATGTAACTTGGTCTCCTGAGATGTCCACGTGCCTTGGACCATTCGACTCAGATAATGCCCCCGGACCCTAACTAGGAGGCGTCCATGGTCACCATGGCATTTGGGGATGGAAGAACAAATGGGCACCCTAGCAAAACTTCTGTGAAAGGAAGCCACCAGAGCAGAGAATCCATTCACACTTGCAAAAGTTTGATGGGAAAACTTAGAGGATTCCTGAGTAATGACCATTGAACCTCTAACGTCCATTGCAAAATCTTCATGTGGAAACAAGCCATGGGCAGGACAGTAATTGTGGCCACCACTGAGCCCAATTGCCCTGGGTACTAAACTGGCTGGAAGTTGAGGAATGGCTACAATATGACTGATGTAACCCCTTGAACTCCTAACCCAGTCTGTCTTCAGGTAAGTATAGGTTGTCCTTGTATCCAAACAAGCCCTGATGAAATCTATTACGTGAATCGGATCCAACTGGGATTTCTCCATGTTGATAGCTATCCCTAAGGTTGGGGATAGTCACAGTAGACAGTCTCTGGCTTGAATGAGTAGATGCCTGGTTGGAGCTGTCAGAAGCCAGTCATCTAGACACGGAAAAATCTGGTAGCCCTGCACCCTGTGATGTACTGCCACCACTGCCAAGCATTTGGAGGACACTCTAGGGGCTGTGGTGAGACCAAATGGGAGTGACCTGAACTGGTAATTACTTGCTTCCAACCTAAAATTCAGAAATTGCCTGTAGCTTCTGTCCATCTTGATATGGTAGTACACGTCTTTCAGGTCTACAGAGCACATCCATTCATCTGCCTTCAGAAGAGGCAAGATGGACTGGATTGTGACCATCCTGAATTTGTGTGTTTTATCAATTTGTTCAAAGAGTTCAGGTCTAGAATAGGTCTCAGGTCCCCTATCTTCCTGGGTACTAAAAAGAATCTCAAGTAAAAGCCCAATCCCCTTGATTGGGGGGGGGGGTTCTTGGATGACTCTTTTTTTGCAAAAATTTCCTACTTAAATAAATAATACTTTGAGGGCCATGTCCTCCCTCTGACTGGGTGGAACACTGGGAATGCAACATTTTGTTTTGGGAGAGTCCAGAAAAACAATGAAGTATTGTCTGATATGATCCTTAGCACCCATTTGTCGCATGTGATGGCCTTCCAGGCTTCTCAGTGCAAGGAGAATCACCTGCCCTGACTGTCTCCAGACAAGGACAGCCGGGCAACTGTTCAGGATCACTGAAAAGGCTTGTCCTGGAAAGCTTCCCATGACCCCTGATTTTGTGGACCCCCTCAGCTGCAGAGGCAACATCTTCCATTCTGATTATTCCCCCATCTGCCCTGGAAGGAAAATTCTCCCTGAGTGTCCTGAAACGGACCTTGCGACTTCTGAAACCACATTTTCTTACTCCCACGCTGGTTCCTGGAAAAGGTCCCCTGTGGAGTAGAGAAATGTATTCCAATGGCAGACAAGGTCTTTGCATCCTTCTCACTACAGGAGAGGGTCTCATGAAAAGTTGGTCCATATAAGGTGGAACTGTCACAGGGGCATTAATAAAGGTTTGTTTGAAAGGCTCCAGAAAATCACAAAGCCTCATCCAGGCATGACGCTCATGGCAATGCCCGAACCAGCATGGGAAATCAACCTCATGGATGGGATGGATTGGCTAAAGACTGTAGGGTGCCTAGTCTGGAGGAGAAAGTTTTCTGATTCTCGGTGGACATGGACCCTGGGGTCAAGCTAGAAGGTTCCTTTACTAAGTCCCTTTGTAGCCTTGTAAAGTGGGGTAAACAGTTCAACGCCCTCAAGGTAAAAGTGGAAGAGGTGTAACCCTTCTGCCTAGTCTGTCCAAAGCCCGGGATTCCTTATTTGGGGGATTGACAGAGGAGCTGTCCTAGGCAAACTCTTTTTGGTGGTTGCCAAAACAATCATGGCATCTACGGGGATAACCTTTGCCCAAAACAACTTATCCATGGGAGCACTAAGAATTTTATCTGCTCTTTTCGGGATAGGTTATACTGTATCCAGTTCCTTCCAAGCCCTGGAAGACATCATCTGGTTCAGCAGGTCGGATGGGGGGGTGGACATCTAGGTAGTAGACGAGCCGGCCACAAATGCCCCAATTCCTCCGGGGAAGAGTTCTGGGATGGCCAAACACCCTGCCGGCTCAGGATTTCTAAGATGTCTCCAAAGGAAATGCTGTTGGTTGGGGACTTTGGGGACCCTTCTCATTCCTTGAAATCAGTGTCAGTGACTGATTCCATAGGGGATGCAATGTGTCTCCTTTCACACTACCTCTTCCTGGGAACTTCCTCAGTGGGACGCTCCAGGGAGGTATTGGAAGACACTAAGGGTTCGGCAGTGGAAAGAGTGTGGAGGCTATGAGGGACCGGCTGTCCATGTGGCAGACTGGAGGGCTTGGGCACCAAACAAGAATGAGGAGGGGGAGGTATCATGGCAGACAGCGCTGAGGGTCTCCCTGGCTTTGAGAGAACCTCTCCACCACTTCAAAAGCCAAGTGGCTTTGAACCCCCAAGAGCTGCCCCAGTGGGGCCAAAGTCACCGGCATTGATACGTTCCCAAAGAGCTCATCCCCCCGACTCTGAAAGGGGGAGTCAGAACCAAGCTGTCAAAAGCCAAAGCTCAAAGAGGAAGGGAAGGCTCAATGATCTTCTGAGGGAGCCAGATCAGGACCTAGAAACCAGCCATGTCTGCGCTGATCCCAACACTGACACAATAGCAGCAGATCGAGGGTTGTTCTGCCCTGGAACATTAGAAGATGAATGGGGCAGAAGGGAAGAAGTCGGAACCAAACTTAGCACTGACCGAGTCGGTTGCAATACCTTCGGAGCCTTCTTAAGGGGCTCTGAGCTTGACCGAGTAGCAGAAAGATGCCTATCTTCCTGGGACTCCCTACACCTTTTAGGAGGGGGTTCAGACCCTGATGTTGAAGGCATCCCCAAGGTGGAGGCAGGAGGAAGCAACCCTTTAAGAACTAGGCTGCTCCTCTTATCCGCCAGAGCCCAGGGGGTAAAAAGCCTGGTAGACGGAGCAAGGGACCTCAAGATGGGAAGACCCTAAGCAATAGACACACTCCCTGTAGGCATCCAATAAAGGAATCTTCTGCCCACAGGAAGTGCACCTCTTAAAACTTTGAGTTTTTTTCAGACATAGCAAAATCCAAAAATTACAACTAGTGCAAAAAGAGAAAGGAAAGAAGAAAGGACTAACCGCAGAAAATGCAACTAGCAGACAGGCAGGAAGAGATTTTTTTTTTTGCTTAAACTGACAGAGACAGAAAAAGGAGAAAGAGGGAAAGAATAGCTACATGAATTAAACTAAAGAAACTCACAAACATAAAAAAAAAAAAAAAAAACACCAAAAAATCTAGAGGAGGAGCTCACAGCCAGGAACTCGTTGCTGAAGCAAAGTGCAGCAAATGAGATCCAAGCTAAGTTGGGTGGAGTGGGGCATTATGAGTATAGGGGATGAGCTCTAGTCAGAAAGCTCAAGTTAGAAAATGTAGCCGTCCGGTTCCAAGAATTGGAACCGAAACCCACAGGTTGATGAAATAAAAAGGACAACATCAGATCAGCTAATTGTCATGCTTCTGAATCAAACACAGCTCTGTCAGACTTAACCATATTAGTGCTCCACTATCAGCCCCTGCATCACAGTTGTACAAGCACCTTCTAGTACATACACATACATACACACACACACACACACACACACACACACACACACACACATAAAGAGAAGGCTTCTGCATAATCACCTCCCACAAGAGCACCATACAGAAACACACACTCACACATACACAAATACATACACACATTCATATCTCCACACACATACATACAGACATGCATGCCCAAACACACACACACACACACACACACACACACACACACACACACACACACGCACACACACATGTATACACGCACACTCACACACTCAAACGCACACATGCTCACACATGGATGGTTTCACAGAACCTACCTGTAGCTGCACTTTGTGCTCCAGTTCATTCCATATGAGTGAATGATTGTATGCCACCAGAAGACAGTGCTCACAGCTCTACACTTTTCTACTTGCAAGTAAATTAACTTGTTAGAGCAATTCCCTGAATTGCAGTTCTGCATTATTCCAGTGACACTACCAATTCTGGAGAACAGCACATACTTAATTAGCATTAGTCACTCCCCCAGACTGCTGCATTTTAAGGTAGTTTTCCCAAGCCCAGTCCCAGCTCTATGACCAGTGCTTGCATAATTTTCTATGGCCAGTGCCTGTGTACTGCTCCATGGCCAGTGCCTGTGTACCGCTCCATGGCCAGTGCCTGTGTACCACTCCATGTCCAGTGCCTGTACTGATTTAAGGCTATTGCCAGTGTACCACTCTATGGCTGGTGTCTGTGTATGGCCTGTGCCCATGTACTGCTCTATGGCCAGTGACTGTGTACTATGACCAATACCTGTGTTCTGCACTACAGCGACTGTCTGTTTACTGCTCTATGACCAATGCCTGTGTACCGCTCTATGGCCTGTGCCTGTGTACTGCTCTATGGCTAGTGCTTGGCCAGTGCCTGGGTATTACTCTGTGGGCAGTGACTGTGTATTACTCTTTGGCCAGTGCCTGTGTAATGACCTATGAACAGTACCTGTGTCCTGCATTGTCCATAACTCAAATGCAAATGTCCCATGTGGCAGTTCAGTCAAAACCAATTCCGAGTTATATAACCTATCAAGACTGCCCTGCCTCCTTGACGCCATTGGTCCTGCGTGATTTCTGATCTCCATTGAGGATTCTACCTCTGGAACAAGCATCCAGACATGCACTTCTCCATCTTCTCTGAACAGAGGTGAGACAGCAAAGTCACATCATTCCTTTCCTCCCCCACATTGTCTCCAACAGCTGCCAAAGCCACTATTTGAACTCATGGCATCTAGCTCATAGTCAGGGCTTTACCCTCTAAAGTAGAGGAGCTGGCTTAACAGACATACTCTTGAAGCAAGCACTAGAAGCTGCCACTCCTCTAAAGGAGTACCCTTTGATCTAAATAACATTTGCTAATGTTAAGCTGCCAAAGTTAACTGAATGATAGCAAAATATGACACAGTTAGCAGTCTATTTAGAAAACATCTGCTTGGCAACTTCAAAGTCTTCTCTCCCAGGAGGAAAATGAGACGGACAACTGATTTGTGTTCTAACACTCATGTACCCCCTAAGGGTAACACCTGAGCTGCAAGTGCACATCAAAAATGTGAAAAGCCTTCCTTCCTGCAGTACACACCATTATAAAAAATGGGAAGATAATGGACTATTTCAGGTAAAGCTGCAAGGCCGTCATCTTCAGAAGGAAATGAAGGTTTGTTCAACAGGACATCATATCCTTACAAAAGCTCACAAATGGTTTCCCGCACATAAGGCTTTGAAGCTCTGAGATGCATATGCAGAGTGCATATGATATAAAACAGTAAGATAAGTTTCCAGGACACAAACTTGAATACTGCTGAGCCAGTAGGCTGAAACAGTGGAGGTACAAGCCTGTTTACCATTAAGGTTGAGTCCTATGAGGGGAAAAAATTCCTTAGTCATGGACAGAGATGCGGAATTCCTATAAAGAACTGCTTGTTCACTTGATACTGGGCCACCGTGCTGCCTTCCAAAAGGTCATGATATACACAAATAGCTAATACATGCACCTTTCCCATGGAATAATTGAAGTCTAAGTTATTAAGGTGTCTGAGAAATATCAGAACTACTTTCAGAATGACTAGCTGAGCATCGCTCTACTTAAACCAGGACCTGTTCCCATCTACAGATGTAAATTTTATTGGTCATGTGATTTCTTGGTTATATAAGGAGGGGTTTTACTGTTTGAATTTGTCTGAAGAAGTTAATTTGCTTTGAGTAAACGAAAGCGCTCACAGATTAAAGTTTTGGCTTTGGAGCTGTGGCCCTTTGTTACTTATTTTATTAGTGCTTTATTTGTTGTTTTTTTCGCTGGTCAGTTTGTTTGTTAGGGCATGGCTAATGAAGGTGAACTTAATACACCTAATTTGATTTCAGAAACACAAAATGAGAACAATGTTGCTGCATCTATAACAAACCTTACAAGGATTGTACAAACTTTATCACAAAAAGTGGATGACTTGAATGGCAGGCTGTTGGCTAATGAGACTAATGGAAGAAGGAATGTGCAAACAATACCCAGTGTGAGTTTATCAAATGCGGGTTCATCCTCTGTTACTGAACTCCCTAGGCTGCACATGGGACAAACATCCACCACTGAATTACCTTATAGAGCTAACCATGACCAACAGCCAAATGAGAGGCTGAGTTATAACCTACATGGAGGTGAACTGCTACGGAGACGTATTGGAGTTCCAGAGCTAAGGGAATGGTTGGAGTAAGATTCTTCCCTTGGGCTACAACAGGATAATTCTAATGCTACAGTGGAACAACCGGTCAGTGGCACTGATA
The DNA here is from genome assembly GCF_019279795.1 of Protopterus annectens. Lineage (NCBI taxonomy): Eukaryota > Metazoa > Chordata > Ceratodontiformes > Protopteridae > Protopterus > Protopterus annectens. The sequence goes on along the minus strand of NC_056735.1, from coordinate 1,387,391,042 downwards.
TCAGGACTGTATTGAAGCAGTTTGATACAAGTTTGCTTAAATATAGAAAGACTCAGTTGGAAATAGTGTACCTAGAAGAATGTCTGAAACGTGAACAGGTACCAAAAGGGTTAAGGTATTGTCCCTATCCAATGGGGGTTATACCTAACTCCCAATTTCACTTAGAACTGGTTTCATTTTTTAACCAACAGGGGCTTAGCTTAATGAAAATGATGATATCTAATTACAAAAAAGAAAATGCTGAGCTGTTTAATGAACTGTTAATGCTGGAGGATAGCATTAAAACCAACACTGATTTGGATAGATACAAATTTGAATACAATAGAACTTTTGAGTCCATTGATGCCTTGATTTTAAAATATAAAGCTACAAAAATCAAAAAACTAGAGAGAGACCTTGATGACTACACTAAATGGGCTGGCTTTCCCACACCCAAGAATGCCCATCAAAAGTAACAAAGCCCCTGTAAACCAACGAAAACGCTTTGTTAATATTAATATGCATGAGGAGGCTGAAGCAGATCCGCCTACTAGTGACATGGGAACAGGAAGGGACAAGCCAGCCAAGAAGAAGTGAACGTTTGCAAGGGAGAAACATCAATGGAGTTTCAGGAGAACAAAATTTTCGTGTTTCTATATACAACAGTCAAATGCAATGAGGAGGCACCAAAAAGAAGGCGAAATCGCAGAAAAACAAGCACTACAACAAACAGAGATAGTAGCAAACGGGGAAGTACAGCAAGAAAATGAAAATGAGCCTGGGACTGTTATTCCTGGTGAAGAAAACAACCACAGTGAAGCAGCTGTGACTTTTGGTGAGGAATACAATCACAGTGAACAAGCTGGACATCCTGTTATTCAAGCTAACCAGCAAGGTGACTTCAATATATTTAAACTTTACTACTGTGACTATAGAATCTAATTTAATTCAACTTTTAGCAAGGGGATTGACATTTATGCCAACGCAGAAAGCAAATATAGGCACTGTACTGATGGACTTTAAGCTCTACATACGTAAATTAAATGTGCAGCTTTTATTTCATTGTTGAGAAATGAATAATGTGAATGAAAACAGGGTTCCTAGTACTTTTAACCCACTCTTGCATCCTACACTAGCACTTTTTGAAAAAAATATGTGAAATTGATTTTAGAAATAAATTAAAGGGCTCTAATGCTCATGGGGATTGCAAAAGAATATGACTAATGAAAATGTACTGGAACTAAATGCCTTGAGGCCTGCCAGTATCAGAGTCATGAAGCCAGACAAGGGTGGGGAGCTAGTATTTATGACTAAGGATCATTATAACTGCAGAATGGAAGAAATGCTGAAACAGGACCATTATGAAATGGTGTCTTTAAATGAACTTAATGTAGCATACAGGAAAATGAGAGGTTACATTAATGATTTATTTATTTGCGGTCAAATAGACATGGATATGTTTAAATATTTAACAACATCAACACCTTTCACACCTGTTATCTTTGGCACTCCCCAAAGTTTCATAAGAATCTGGCTAACCCTCCTCTACGCCCCATAACTGATGGGAGAAATTCAGCCACATATGCTTGTGTTAAGGTGGTTGATGGTATCTTGAAAAAATATGTAACAATGGAACACCAAATTTGTAAGGACTCCTGGTCATTTTTAAGGGACATGAATAATCAGGAATGTAATGAAAAGCTCAACTTTTTAACTGTGGATGTAAAAGACCTGTACACAGTCATCCCCCACAATTTAGGAACTGAATGGGTGGTAGATTTGTTAGTAGAAAGAGGTGCCCCAGCAAATTAAACTAGATTAGTCAAAAAACTATCATACATCATTTTGCAGAACAATTTTTTCATGTTTAATGGTACATACTACCTACAGAAAAGAGGAGTATCTATGGGGTCCCCATGTGGCAGTAGTTTTGCCAACTTAATTATGGCCGTCTGGGAGCACCATTTTGTGTTTACCAGAAGTAACATCAAAGATAAAATCATGTATTATATGCAATTTATGGATGATATATTTATGATCATAAATGGAGACAAAACTACAGCTAAGGAAATAGTGGATGAGATGAATGCCAGTACATCCTTTCTAGAATTCACATCCAATTTTGACAGCGTAAAGATTGCTTACTTGGATGTGAAATTAACTAAGGACATTTTAGGGGGATGCTACTTATCTAAGATTCATAGAAAGAAAACCTATTCAAACTCATTTTTATATTACACAAGCTGCCACCCACAATACCAGAAAAAATCTATAGTCAAAGGTCAGCTGCTTAGGGCAGCACAGATGATCACCTTGGATAGAGAATTCATGCAGGAATGCAATAATTTAAAACAAATGTTTGAAAGAAGGGACTACCCAGAAGTGTAACTGCAGGGACTCATAAAAGAAGTCCAAATAAAAAGAAGGGAGGGGCACTTCTCACCCATTTTGGGACCACCAGCCTTATTAGCTCATATGCTTAGCCCTGCCACCACTGAGGGTATGAGGGTAATAGTGCTGACATAAATACACAAATGCATAGTAATAACAATAGGGATACGAAAATGGATATATTGTCAGTTTAATTACTACATATACACCTTATGGTGAGTCCATAAGGGGCACCTTGTTAAAAAACTGGTGTATCCTTATGGGAGACACAAATCTTAGATCTAAATTGGGCACCCTACCAAGAGTTGTGTACAGAAAAGGAGCTAACTTAAAAAATATATTAGAAAAAGAGCATAAATTGTACAACAGGAACCCAGGAATGGTTAAATGTGAAGCTTGTGCCTATTGCAGGTACATAGACATAGGTAGGGGCTATACAATTGCTAACAGGCATTTTTCACTCACTGCTAGATATGATTGTAACTCTAAAAGTGTGGTATATTTGGCAAGATGTCAACTCTGCCTGGCATTTTATATCAGAAAAAAATGATTGTAGGTTCAAAGAAAGAATCTATGAACACATTTATAGTATAAATAGAAACAGAGAAAATAATGCTTTGGCCAACCACATTAGGGACAACCCTGGACACCACTTTAAATTTAAGGTTATCGACCAGGTGATGGAGGGCCCTAGAGGTGAGCATACATCCCTTTTACTCAAAAGACATGAGTTATGGTGGCAACTTACCTTAAATGCGCATAGTTATCCAGGCCTTAATAAGCAGTGTTCTGTTATGTGTTTACTCAAACTTAAAAGTTTATTATGCTGAATAAATTTATGAAATTCAGTATAGAATGTTCTTATAAGATAATATAATATTTTATGTACTTATAGGTTTGTATGGATGCGCCTTTTTGATTGTTTTTTATATATTTATATATTAATAATTCTCCACTTTGTGCTTAAAAATTCTTTTAAAATATATGTAAATATCTTTATAAATATGTATATGCCTTTTAACAATCAGTTTTAAACTTGTGATGTAATGCATTTTATTGGTCATGTGATTTCTTGGTTATATAAGGAGGGGTTTTACTGTTTGAATTTGTCTGAAGAAGTTCATTTGATTTGAGTGAACGAAAGCGCTCACAGATTAAAGTTTTGGTTTGCCTTTGGAGCTGTGGCCCTTTGTTACTTATTTTATTAGAGCTTCAATTACCTCACTGAACCCGCTAACAAGTCCAGTGAAATTATGGGTCTGCAGTACAAGTTGAGCCCTTGGAGTGAAACAGGTTGACCTCTCCACTCATAGGGGACAACATGTCTATGTAGGGGGGGGCTTCCTGTGCTGCTAGGGACATTAGCATGTGAAAACAAATCCTCCTTGGCCAAAAAAGGGAAGCGAAAATGAGCTTTGGGCTTTCTTTCCTGACTCTTGACATGAGATGTGAAATTAGGAGGAATAATTGCAGGCACCATTCAGGTAAAGGAAAACAGAACATGTTTACTTCTACCTCCCATTTTTCCTGCTACTTGGAACAGAAGGTGGGAGAGAAGATTGCATCATCTCGCGTGTCAAAAAGGTAAGTACATCAGTCTCTGTGCCTGTATCTTGAAAATATTTTAATCAGGCTAGATCTCTATATATATAGATCTCCAGTTCAGGACTATAAACCCAGCTCAGAGCACCATCAGTTCATTTACCTCCCTGGAGATGTGAACTGCAGAGACTATGATGTGACTGTAGAGAGTCCATGATATACAAGATGTCTGATCTAGTAAGGAAAGGTCCCAGAAGCAGCTGTTTCTCCAAGGCCTTCAGAGCCAGTATTGGTCTGAGTTCCAACTGTTTGATGTGTATTCCTCTCTCCAGAAGGGACCATGCTCCTTACACTGTGCCAGAGCTTGGTAGGCTCCCCAGGCTGCAAGTAAATCATCCATTGTCAAGATTTATGATGAGCTTGGCTGTGGAAGGAGAAAAAAACATTAACAGAGTGATGAAGACTGTCCACTATTCTAGGCTTGGTGATAATGGTCCTAAACCAGTAGCTACTCTGTGAGGGGATGGTTATATATCCATTAACACCTCACAATTCACTGCAACACCTGCATCCTTAGGCAGGAAAATAGCACTATGAGGATTGTTACTGCCAGCATGACCAAAAGATACAGCAGGTTCCATAGCTGGACTCAGTTTTTCAAACCTTCTCCTCAAAGAAACTAATAGTATGACACTGAGCATTCTTAAAAGGCAAGAATGAATGATTCTCTGGTGCCCAAAATCAAGCTAATGAATGACTTCCTCTAAACTGGGATCAGAGAAAACTTCTATTAATTTGCAGTCACTTCTAGAAAATGCATCCATGGGAGTATTCAAAGAACGTCTGTCTCCAGTCAACCACTAGAAGAGACACCCAGGAGACATATCAATCCATGTAAGGAACACCAGGAGACCTTCTATTCTGCAAGGCTTTCACCCCATGTCCAAGAATATAGTGAAGCCCCTGACAGCTGAGTAAAGACCAAAGGTAACACTTTCCTTTGGAAATAATGGTGACCAAGAATGAACTGGATGAAATCACTTAGAGGAGGTTAAAAAAGATTGGAAGTGTGACTGGAAAAGCAATTTACAAGAGAACAACGGTGGACATCCGTACAGCTACCAAGCAGGGAACAGAGTCCAGAAGATTTGGGATCTTTGCTTGGAAGTGTTTGCATAGGTATTTGTATTCCCCAAGCAGACTTCAAAAAAATTTTTCCTTAAATGGACAACAAATATTGATGGTGTGATGGAGAGGAAAGAAGCAACTCAGAACATATGTTTTGGGAGTGTTATAAGCTGGCATATTTTAAAAATTCCCTACAGAGTACTCTGTCAGAAATACTGAATGAGCAAATGGATGTAACTAAGGAAATTATTCTTTTGAACTGGGAAATAGGATCTGAATTGCCTAACATACTAAGGCCTTATTATGTTCAATTTTGTTGGCTGGCTAAAAAACAATTGCTAAAAAATGGAAATAAAAGTCTAAACCAATTGTAATTGAAGTACTGAATATCATAAAATAGATAAAAGAACTGCAAGATGGATCTTTAAAAAAGGGAAGGAGTAAATTACATAAAAATGAATGTAAATTTGGGGAACAACACATGCATAATAATGTTCAGGAGGAGGAGAAGTGAGGTTTAAGGGAAGGTAGGAATTCAGTAATTTAGGTAATGATGGATTGATGATAGTTACAAAAAATGAAAAGATATGTAATGTATAATGTATGTAAATGGAAAAAACATTAATATAGTTTGTTTTCTTTTCTGTTAATGTATATTTGTCTATGTCTTAAGCAATAATTTAATAAAGGTGTTTAAAAAAGAAGGAACCAGATGAGTCTTCTAAACAAACTCCAAATAACAATGTGTCAAAAGGTGACTATCATGTATAGCAGCACCCAACAGGCACTATGTGGGTGCTATGGCATACTTCCTTGCAGGATGAGTGTCCAGAATCAAATGGACTGGACATGTGAGCTGAAGTTTTAAAGTCCAGATTGGGATAAAAATCATCTCTTCTCTGTTGGATTAGGAAGAACCAGGAGTAAACTCTCCACACTTTTCTAGTAATGAGACAGCCTACAAGGCCCTTTTCAGGAGTAGAGTCTGGGCCTGTCCCAAGAGGACCACTAAACCAAATTGATCCAACAGTACAGTCCATTTAAGAGGTGATCATCCAAGTATGTGGCTAAACATCTGACTACATCTAGCACCCAGCGGTCTAGTGAAAATGATCTCTATGTTCTGCTGAATCCTCCTCTGAAGAAGAGTCCTAAACTCTGGAGCAGTAATGGGGGACATGATATCCTCGGCAACTTCACAGGTACCACATGGGTCAAGACTGTGAGTCAATTGTGGGGCTTCTTCAGTGCACGGAAAGCCTCTTCACCTTTTTAGGGGCTGGTCAAGTCCAACAAAGGAAGGAGTGGAAGTGGTTCAAGGGGGATCATAGACTATCGCTACAGAGTTAAAGACCTGTTTTATCCTCAAGAGATCCACTGCAAGATCCATGTCAACTGATGTAAAAAGTATTCCTCTGAAAAAAATGGGAATCCAGATCTCTTTCCTGAGGTTTTATCTGAGTGGCGATAATTTCAGCTATAACATCCTATGTAGACAAACACCTGAGCTTACAATCCTTGCCAGGGTATCACACAATCAAAAGGTCCTCACAAAGGATTTCACAAAGTTCCTCCATGAGCTCACTTAGTTTCATTCCATGTGCCTTCAGTTTTGTATTCCATTCCCCTATCATTTCCTGGCATTGTTGCTCAGAATTCACTTGAAGTGCCATGACAGTTTTGTTGATCTGTCCCCTCTGACCTGTTTGCTAATGTAGTCATCTTCAGTATGAACAACAGTGGGCTCAGAGCTGAACCCTAATGCACCCCGACATCCACTGGAAACCCCTCTATGAGTCCAAACCCTGTTCATACTTGTGTCACTGAATCCTTGAACTAATTCTACCAAGGTTTCTGGGACGTAAAACCATCAAAAGACTGCCCAAACCAGCTTTCTCGGAACTCTGTCATATGTTTTCTTCAATTCTGGGAATGCCCACTTGGACTCTTTCCTTATCTTGAGTTTCTTCTCAATTATCTGTCTCACTGTAAACAATGGGTTGCTTGTGCTGCATCCTGATCAGAGTCTAAACAGATTTTCTCATGTCTTGCTTTCTACTTCTCTGCATATTTGTTTCTCAAGCTCCCTCTGCATAACATTCACGCAGTGTAACAGGAGGTAGATACCACAGTTGTAAATATCCCTTTGTTCTTGTACAACGGCACTAGAATGCTTATTCTCCAGTCATTCAGGTCACACCTTTCTCAGATGGAATGTTATGTTGAGTACTTGACTTCTTTATCTGATGTTGTTCCCTTCATTTGCTCTTCAAACTATGGGACAGAGTTCCCAGCTACTAAAGAACTTGGGAGGCCCTCAAGGAAGGATATGCCTGAGCACAGCAGAACCAAAAGATGCCCTAGACCTAGAGATAATGCCCAACTTGTAATGGGGAAATAAACATACAGTGGTTGGACCACGTACCCACTGCACAAATTTCATCTACGGGAAGCTTGGCCCCAAAAGCTGAGGAAGTAGAAACCAATCTGGAAGAACGAGCTTTAACACGAACAGGTAATGAAAGGTCTCTGGAGGAATAACCAAGTTTGATACAACTGGCAATCCAATGGGCTAGAGTAACCTTGGAAAGTGGTTTACCCAATCTGGACTTAGAAGAAGATATGAAGACTTGATCAGATTTTCTGAAAATTTTAGTCCTGTCCAAATAAAAGTGAAGTTGCCTATGCACACCCAATGTATGGAGAAGATACTCTCTCTTGTTTTGAAAATTAGGAAAGAACACGGGAAGATTAATGACTTGGTTTAAGTTGGCCTCTGAAGCTACCTTGGGCAAAAAGGAGGGATTAGTATGTAAAGCGATTCTGTCCTTATGGAAGATAAGATATAGAGGCTTGCATGACAAGGCCTGTAGTTCTGAAAATCTCTTAGAAGAGGTGATGGCTACCAAGAAAATGTTTTTTCAGGTAAGGAACTTCAAGTCTACTTTTGCTGCAGGTTCAAAAGGAGACGAGACCATAACCTGAAGAACTAAGGTGAGGTCCCAAGGGAAGGCAGGTTCCTTGATAGGAAAACATAAAAGAAAGGTACCCTTCAAGAGAGCCTTGCACAGTTTAGATGAAGCTAGGGAGAGGAGGTCTCCCCAACATGAAAATTAGAAATAGCAGCAAGTTGTATTTTAACTGTAGAAAAACTCACACCAGTATGAAAAGAGTGAGCCAGAAAGTCCCAAACTGCATGGACTGGTGCAGAGAAGGGGTCTAAATTTTTCTGCTGGGCCCATATAGAGAATCTCTTCCATTTACTGACGTAAAGTTTTCTCATGGAAGGTTTATGAGCCATAACAAAAATTTTTCGAACTGGAGAGGAATGCCTGGGATTTCTAATCATCACTGGAAGTGGAGAAACCAAGCAGTCAGTTATACATTCAGAAGATCCATGTGGGAGTGCCCCGGGAGATGGGACAACAGATCTGGAGAGGGATCCAGAGTCAACGGCGGACTGACCAGGTGACACAAAAGGAAGGGGAACCACACCTGTCGAGGCCAAAAGGGGGCAATGAGGATGACTTGGCACTTCAGTCTCTCTGCTTTCTGAAGAAATTAGGGAATTAGGGAAGGGTGGGAAGGCATATAGTAGACCAGGGGCCAAGCATGGACTAGAGCATCTCTCGATGATTGTCCGTGTAGAGGGAGCAGGGCAAATAACTTGCTGCACTTCATGCTGGAGGGCAAAGCAAACAGGTCGCAGCAAGGTTGACCCCATTTCTGGAAGATCATATTCGCCACTGCCGGGTTTAGAGACCATTTGTGAGGCAACAGGATGGTTCTGCTGAGCCTGTCCGCTAGAATGTTCGATTTCCCTGGAATGTGCGTCACTATGAGCTACAACTTCTTACCTCCATGCTGGTTCCTGGAAAATGACCGTTGTGAGGTAGAGAAGAATATCTCAATGGCAGACAAGGTCTTTTCATCCTTTTCACTCTGGAAGAGTGTGTCTTTAACCATCAGACCATAAAGAGTCAATCCACTGAAGGGTGCATTGACAAAAGAGGGCTTACAGGGTTACAATCCAGGCGTGGCATCTAACTGCAATGCTTGATAAGGAAGCCCATGAGGCACCCTCTGCTGCATGTGAAATAAACTTCATGGACATGTTGGAAATAGACTTGAGGGTGACCATTCTTGAGAAATAGGATTTCTGATCCTCAGTGGACAAGGACCCTGAGGCCAAGCTGGAGAGTTATTTAACCAAGTCCCTCTGTAGCTGGGTTATGAGTGCCAGGTACTTCAGCACTTGCAAAGCGAAGGTAGCTGAAGCAAAAATCCGCTTTCCGAACCTGCCCAAAGCCCTAGACTCCCTGTTAGGGTGGATGGACAGTGGAGCTCTGTTGGACTAGCTCCTTTTCAGTGGCGTCTGCAAAAACCATGGCATCGACTGGGATCCCTTTAGTCCAATGTGGACAGTCAGGCGGGGCACTAAGGATTTTATCAGGTCGCTTAGGGATCGGTTCCACTGTGCCCGGTTCCTTCCATGCCCTGTGGGACACAAGGTCGATAAAGGGGTCCACAGTAGGGGACACCCAAGAAGTAGATGGGCTTGACCCAAAGGCTTTCAGAAACACTAGTTCCTCTGGATTAAGGCTTTGGGAAGACCAACCACCCTTCTGGCGAAGAGTTTCTATGATGTCCCCAAGTGAGACATCCTCGGGTGGAGATCTGGGAAGCCCTTCTCTTTCATCGAGATCAGTGTCCTTAGTGAGGGATTCCAATGGGGAATCCAGGTGCCTCCTTTTACATGAATGCTTCCGAAGGACCTCTTCGTATTCCGGAGAGGTATCGGAAGACTCCAGGGATTCCACATGGGAAGTCCTTCTGGGAAGGCTGTCCCTGAGGGGACAGATTAGATGCCTCAGGCACAGATGAAGTTGAGGGGGACAGAGTCCAAAGCAGGCAAATTCGAGGCTTTTCTGGGTGCAGAGAGACCCCACTCCACCACCTCAAAAGCCAAGGGAGATGGACACAACTCAGGCACCCCCACCGGATTGGAAGCTGTCAATGGGGAAGTTCTGTGAGCATGAACTTCCCCAGGATCCAAGTGGGGAGTCTGAGCCCAAATGTCAAACACCAAGGTCCTGAGAGGAAAAGACAGCTCAGAAAATTTTGTAGTCAACATCAACCCTTCAGAACCAGCGCCAAAGCTATGGCTTCAAAAATTGCTTTGCTCCGAAACCGCTGGAGCTGGGCAAGAGAGGTAGACAGTCAGAGTCGAGATGACCGTATCTGCCTGGATGTTGGCAATATTAGTTGGTTCTGGAATTTTTGTGCCTTTGTGCTATAACTCAGAGCAGATCTGGGTGTTGCCATCGAGATTCTTGACATAGCTATAGAATGCTTTGTGGTTGTGCTTAGAATTAGTGGTGAATTTGTTTTCGTAGTTAGCTTTGGAGGATCTTATAAGGGATCTCAGCTTCTTACTGAGGCTGACCAGGGAGCTCCTTCACTCATGGGATTTTACTCTCTTATGCAACAGTTTCTTCCTTCTGTTGTACAGTTTGTTTATGGCAGGGGACCACCAGATTGGCTTCCTTTTTTGGAGGATAGCGTCTTGGTTCTGTTTGGGATAGCATGATCCATGCACTTGTGTAAGTGCTTATAGAGTGCATTTGTGTAGGATTCAGCAGTTGTAACTGTATTGTCCATCTGCATGGGTGTCATGAAGTTCACCACTTCTGTCTTAAGAAGCATGAATTTGGCTTTGGAGAAATTTTTTGCCATGGTTTCCTTAATGGGGGGTGGATGGGGTGGGGCGGGATGTGGATATCAAGGGTGATTAGCTTATGGTCGGATCGGACCAACAAGGAGTTGACTTCAGGTGTGGAACACCAGTCACTCATGTTGGTAATGACTAGGTCTAGGATATTGTTGCCCCTAGTGGGGTATGGATAAGTTGATCCAGGGCATTGGAGTTTATGAATTCCAGAAAGCGTTGAGCTAAGGAGTTGGTACACGAGTAGTTTTCCCAGTTAATGGTGGGGTAGTTAAAGTTGCCCATTATTAGGGTGTTTGGTTGAACCCTAATATTTTTAAAGTACATCAAGAAAAGAGGAGTGGGAATCCTGGGGCATGGTGGGGGATCTGTAGCAAGCTACAATTTGGATTGCAGTTTTGCCCAGAGTTAGTTGCACTTGGATAACCTCGGATGCATTATGCTGAGCAACTAGCCTGGAGGTGTGGATATCCTTAATGAATATGGACACACCTCCGCCTTTGGTGTTTCGGTCCAGGTTACATGGCCGAAAAGTGTGGTATGAGTTATAGCCTGGTAGTGCAGGGGTGCTCTCTGGAGCCTTGAACCAGGTCTCAGTCACTGCACAGATATCGATGTTCTCTATTTTAAGGAGTGCCTCGAGTAAGTGCATTTTGAGATTTAGACTTCTAGCATTGAGTAGCATTACCCTTAGTTTTTGCTTGCTTGTTCCTGTTACGGTGGTGAATTTGTTATTTAAACCTTGCCTAAAAAACGCACTATAGGGGCAGCAAGAGCCTTAGCCAGTGACCGGAATCTCCCTCAAATTCACAACTATAATGACATAATTTTAAGGCCTTCTGGTACCTATTGTTAAAGCTCATGGAACCAGTCTATTCCCACTGAGTGGGGTCTAACTAAAAATAAATCTTTCACATCGTTACTAAATAAGTATCTTTACTGAATTCCTTGGCCACTATCAAATTTAAACAATGCCAGACAAGTTGTTTGCATATTTTTTAAGAGAGATTATTAATGATTATGTATTTAGTATTTGAATATAGGCATTTAATTAGGGTTGAAAATTAATTGAAAGTTACATTTCCAGGCTCACTTTTGTCCACTGTACCATACTGGTATTTTTTATTTCTCAGTAGCTTACTGACCCTAGGCTGCTGGGCTTTATGACAGGTACACACTGGCCAACAGGGGGACATAGATGCCTCCCATCACTAGCACGAGTCCCTGACCTAGGTGAAAGTAGGCTGGATCTAAACTCCACTTATCACTGGCAAATATCCATGTCCATTTTTGGCTATGTTAGTCAAAGTGACCCAGTCACCTAATGCCTATTTTTACACTTTCAAGTGGTTAGCCTGGCACAATGCATAGTCTGCGATTTATGTTCTCCAACTCAACCCATGATAGGCACCATCTACAGTGTGTTCTCCTGTCCATAATTCCATTCTTGGGTAAGCTTGAGGTGGAAACACCCGGAACGTTTTTGGGAGGTGGGATGAAGACCACAAAGACACAAGGGAAAACATGCAAACTCCACACAAGCACTGGCAGTCTGTTGAGATCTGTACAATGCCACATTTTATAAGGGAAGGTGGTTATTTCAGCTTTGCTGTTAGACTCTGTTCAAACACAGCCTTAGTTTTTCAAAACACAGCCTTAGTTTTTCAAAACTGGACAGAAACGTTGCTCATATAATTTTCCAAGTGAAACTGCAAAAGCATAAGAAATAAAAAGTCAGCCTTGGGTGTTAAGAGGACAACCCCCCCTTCCCCAAACCCACTTGACTAAATTTAATCAGCTGAAAGTTCATGCCAAGTTGGAGGAAAGAACAATTTCACAGAAATGGGACATTGATGAAATGGCCATCGATCACTTAACTGATTTTATAGAGCACTGTGTCCCAATATGCATCAGCCAGATAAAGCTAGCCTTCAATCTGAGAGATGCCTAAAATATGCTAAATTCCGAATAGTGAAGAAATACACAACCATGAAAGCTCTTCAACATTATATCAAAACATATTCATCATTTGAAAAGAGGAAAGCAAATTCTTCACACATTAGCTCTAAGCATCAATAGAAAAAACACGGTTACTTTTGTTCTTTCCTACATTCTGTTACCCACATTATTATTTTTATGGCAGTAGAGGAGCCACAGCCTAGTCTAATAAGGCCCCCCCAGTAAGCACACTTATAGGTAATTTAAAAGGCATTCCAATTCAGCTATCAGCATGACTTTGAAATTTGTTGTGGGAAGAAACTGAAGACCCTTCATAAAACTTGCAAAGACAAGGAGAAGACATGAAAATGCTTCACTAGAAACACCCCAGCTGGGAAATGAACCAGTGAACCAAGCACTGCTAGACAGCAACTATAAGTATTACTTTTGCCCCAGAAAATATAATGGCATGGAATTTTTTTTTTTGTTACACCCTTCTAGTACCTTGGTCAGTGGCTACATTCCTAACACCCATTTGGATAATCTGTTGCACTGCCACAGAAGCAGGGCATTCCTATGCTGGGTGACAGCCCTATGACTCATTTATTCCCATCTGGAAATCCTAATTAGCCCTTCCTTTCCCCAATGACATTGCTTGCTGTTCCTGGGAGGTGGCCTACCCCTCTCCCCACTGGGAGCACCCCGTTCTACCTCTAAGGGTCTCAATACCTCTTCTAAAAAAAGCCCACTAGTGATTTCCTTAAAGGGAAGCATGCCTCCGCACATTGAATTCCCATGGCCTTTTTACTTGTGGGTTCAGTTGGCTTGAACTCCAATGGGTAACACCTAGTGTTCCCAGTAGACATCACCTTTTTGGAAAGTCAAGCCCACCTCCCTCCCACTGGAATGGGTGAGTTTACAATGACCACTCACTCCCATACTCCCTTACTAACTCCTACTGGTTGTAGGGCTACTCAAACGTAGGTCACCTGCAGCATAATAAAGGCATTATCCTTGTATGCCAAAGAGCTAGCCACATGAAACTGTATTCATAATATAATTCTTCCTCAAAGGAATGTTTTGGGAACAGGTATGGTATATGAACACAATGTGATATCACATATTTACAGACAAATGCAAATGTATGTGCAAGTATTACAAAGCTATTCTCTACTGCTATGTCAGACACCTTTGGTTCTGCATACTGATGTCACTGTAATTCAGAAGTTCAGTAAAAAAACAAGAAAGCCAGAAGTAGCATGACAAATACAGTCCAAAAATAACAGGAATTGAAGAAGCACTGACTAACAATTACAAATGCATACACAATGGCTATACACAAGATCTTTCTGTTGACAGTAATAAAGAAAAGAAGGATCTGTATGACTCTAATACTAGCCAGTTTCTTTTCTAAATGCCATCAACAAAGTTTGGACTACAGCCTTGTTATGCAGCTTTAGCATTTTATCTGAGAAATGGATACAAAAGTTCACAACTAAAGAGTAGATTGATCATGGATAATTCTATTGCTGTAATAATACTCTGAAAGCAACTGTATAACTATATGCCTCCTATATTGCTAGGAGGACACATACAATCTACAGAGTAGTCTAACTTAAAAGTAGGATGTACAGGGACATCTACATTGATCTGTTTAGAGTTCTGCACCCATAATGACAGGCCACAGTGTACCTACTGAAATAGTCCACAGATGTACAAGGAGCTATTCATCACTGCATCTTTGTTTTAATTTAAGAATTACTGCTAAGATCTGCACAATGCCAATTTCATAAAGGAAGGCGGTTCTTTCAGCTTTGCTGCCACACCCTGTACAGATATGACCTCAGTTTTTCAAAACTGGACAGCAACTCTGGCAATATAATTTTCCAAGCTTTGCAACCTCATGTTTGCTTCAGCATAAACAAATGAAGTGGAAAAACAAAGAGGCCCACAAAACTAAGTAACCTATTACAGTAAAATACTGCAGAGCTTTTGAATGGGAAAGAAAAAAAACACTAGTTTAATTTTGAGCTCATTTTGCTAAGTCAAACAAAGGCAGTTGAAATTAAACTTGAGATACACATGCCTGTAGATAATTTAGGAAATGAGAAGTTCTCAGATGACTACGCTGGCAACCCAACTGCTTAAAGAATAGTAGCCCTGCTATCCTGCTACAAATCATGTTCACGTTAAAAATTGTTCCATTGCACTTACATAGCTAAAAATCAGAAAGCTATCAGTAACACTTCTTTGGGATGGAAGTAAGCTATGGTTAAATGTAGAAAATAAAATACATACCCCTTTATCAAAAAGCATAAAAGGTAATTTCATTGCTTTGGGTCTGACATTGTGAAGTACATGTTAAACTGTTCACAGAATGTAACTTTAGATTTAGAAGTACTATATGGAAGAAGCCCAGCATGAGAAGCAAGTAAGTATAATCACTCTTTTTCCAGGAATTTACGGTAGCACTTTGGGCCACACATGGATGTAACAGTATTACCAAGACTACAGAGAAAAATGTACATACAGCCATTTGTAGACCCAGGTAGCCAGAGCAGATATTCAGTGTGCTCATGCTCAGCCACTCACAAAGGGTGTCAAAAGTGTAAAACAAAATACTTCTCCATGGGTCTCCAATTGCTTGTTTGAATAAAAGCTACATATCCAGCCAGGTCTTGCCCTCACTTATGGGCTTGTTGATACTTTAACTGTCTGATCTTGTTTCTCTTTTGCATCCCCCATCAAAAGTCATTGATGGCTATGTACTTACTATTGTTAAAAAGTAAATTATTTTAAGTCCTTCATATGGAAACATTAAGAAAGTGCCACATTCTCAAATAAACTTACTGTACTTGCTTCTGATTGAGAATCTTCAATGAACGATGCTAAGAGAACTGATACTGCCTTAGGAATTGACCTCCAAAATTCAGAAAAGTGATAGGTCATTTTGTTTTTTGCCCATATGTTGGTAGAAATAGAGACTATAAAATAATGTCTGTATGCAAAGACTGTAGCGAAAATGTGTGATGTAATAAACCAGCTTGGTCACAATTTACAAGTCACCACAGTCAAACCATAAATAATGCTGGGTAAGCAAAAGTTTCTGTTAAAATGTAAGTGAGGTAGCACACTAAGCAGAAAGACTTACACAGGGCAAGATACAATGAGATAAAGATATAGCACAAGTCAGGGAAATATTGTAAGCCAATTTCAAGAGAAGAAACCTATGGCCATTGTGTTACGCTCACTGAAGAGCACTTAAAACTTGAAAATTGTATGGGCTTTGAATTTAGGTCAAGCATGATTTAATGCTAGTTGGCAAGAGGCTCACTAAGGCTCATTTATTCAGAGCTTCCTTGTGCCTGGCTTGGACACCTGTCACTACAAGAATTTGATTCCTTCTAAATTCATCTGGACGTACAAAGCTGATATAAAGTATTTTTTTACACTTGCTCTAACTGTTTGTGCTATTTAACAGTTCTGTGCTGCATTTATTGATTTTGTTGAAATTATCACTGTTTTTCAGCTTGCACTTGTTAAAGAAACTCTGTTACTGTATCGTTCTTAGGTTGTTTTAACAGTATTATGATATTTCCTAATCTCCTCTGATACTGCAAAAGCTGTGTTTGACAAAGCTCCCCTGAGTCTGCCAAAATATTTATAAATATAAGTTTTGCAAAGTTTTTCTTTGTTGTGAACATTTCTCAGGGTTAGTGAATTTATTTCCAAGTATTCCTGATATTGCAGGAATTCTGACCTCTGTTGTAAAGCATTTATGTGATTGGCCTGAGGGTTTAAATCTGTTACTCTTTTATCCTGCTGGTATAAAAGCGTCATGCAAACACAGTACCCCAAGCTTGTATGTAACCTCTCCAGTTTAAAATCCTCTATAGGAAACTCTCTCCAGAGTCTCCCACTGTTCACAGGCTACTCAAAGAGCTGCCAGTTTGTGCAGAGGGTGATACCACTGCAGGTCATCTAATAGTATACTACTAAACCCTCTCACTTTGACCTTTAAGTGACCCTCCCTTACTCCTTCCCAACTAGAAATTGTGTTTCCTCACCTTACACAGCACAGGGCAGATTCATACCTGTTGAATCTAGACTGTTTGGTATCATGTGTTCTTAAACTAGCCATCTTATGTTAAAATGGCCTCCCTGCACCCTTGCGGCATAAGTGCGCAGTTCAAAGAAAAGCTCAGTACGGAGCTTTCCCATTGGTAGTTGTGTTAAAAACTGTTTAAATCTGCCTGTATAGTTTGCATCAGTTTGTACTCAGTTTACCAGAGCTACTCAACCTTTGTCAACTGTAGTCAGATGTCTGGAGTGGATCTGCACTGAAATCCAAGGCATCCACTGAAGAAAACTGAAATACAAGTATATTTTAAGCCAGCACTGCACTTTAACTGTATTTAGTTGAATTACTGCTTCACTTTAGCTGTTTGTGACTGCTTTTTACTCTGCACTTTGAAATTGTGTTTCATTGTTTTATGTAACATAGGCTAGATTCAGACCTGCTGAATCTAGACTGTTTGGTATCACTGTGCTCTTAAACCAGCCATCTTACATTAAGCGGGCCTCCCTGCACCCTTGTGGCAGACGTGTGCAGCTCAGGACCCATCTGAGTTGGGGATTGCTGAAGAAACGCTCAGTTTGGGGCTTTCCCCTTGGTAGTTGTGTTAAAAACTGTTTAAATTCGCCTGTATATAAGCTTCGCATGTGCTCGTCGCTGCGCATTGCACAACAGGGTTTAGCAGTGCCCTGTACAGATGCAAACTCACGGGAACATTATTTTTCCTAGAGAACTTACAGTAAAACCCCCCCAAGCTTCCCTGCTGAGCAAAGGGCAACTAAGTTTTAAGTAGTGTTCTCAGACTTATCATCCACAACCTACTATACACCTACTACCATTGTTACTCCAAGTCAAACTAGCCCACTAGTTAAGCCAGAATCCTAAGTTCAGCTAGCCCACTTCCTTCCCAAATACCACATTCAGAAAAATCCTGCCACAATGGAAGGGTAGTTCCCTATCATTTCTCTTGTCGGCTTGACTGATATGGGCATCTTGAGGCAATGTAGCAATTGGTTCATGTATACTGACAAACATTTACTCCTAACGCAAACTAACACCCTATGTGAGAGATGCAGATACACTGTGGAATCGGACTCAATTCTCTCATGTAAAAAAATAGATATCAAACATGTTGTCAGCACACACACTTTACCTCTCACTCAAACCTCACCTTTCACTCAAAATAAGGTCATGACACATAAACCCATATACGTGCAGGTACTCATTAAAAGCCTAATAAAAGAAGAGAGACCTCCCAAAAGCATACCACCCACACTCACCACTAAGTAAATAGCAACCACTGCACATAGGTTCATAGGTAGGTACTAGGCTATCTGCTCGAAGGCATTTATAAGCCTAGCCAGAATGTGTTGGCTTTCGCCACCCCCTTAGATTAGTTCCCTGTGCCTCTGTCCAGCAGAGCCAATGAAGTGATCCCCGAGGTAAACTTTCAGCTTCCCATCCACTCATCAAGATTTCTTTTGAAGAGTGTTAGTGAGGAGCTCTGCTTGATGTAGATTGGGATTTTGTTCCAAAGCATGGAAAGTCTCTGAGACAGAAATCTATCCCTTCAGCATGTCCTATTTATTGTTGTGGTGAGGTTTAGATCGCTAGATCGTGTGGCTCGTGGGGATAAGGTTTTCTTTAGGTGGAGCATGTCCATCAATTCTGGGTTGGACATGGCCTTGTATGTCAGGCAGAGATCACCTCTGAGTAGGCGGTATGCAACCGAGTACAGCTGTAATTTCTTCAGTCGAGCTGCATAGGGCATCTATTTGATGCCAGTGTTCCTCTTGGTGAGGTACTTCTGTGGTCTTTCCAGCTGTTGCAGGTGTCTTGTAAGGTACATCCCAAATGGGGCGTTGTACTTTATGATGGGTCTGATGAGTGATGAGTAGAGGGCTACAATGACCACTTTGGATCTGGATGTGAACCCTTTTGTGATTAGGTGGGCCACAAAGAAGGATTTTTCTAACCACTTTGGCAATGTGATTATCAAAGTTGAGATTACTATCTACTTGGGTCCCCAGATCCCTTATTACGCCTTCTGTATTTAGGGGACTACCACTTATGTGGTAGTTTGTGGGTACTTTGTTTTTTCCAAAGGGGATAACTATGCACTTTTTGGCATTTAGCTTGAGGCCATGATTTTGACACCAGGTATCTGTCTCAGTGAGACGCTTTTGGAGGATGTCTGTGTCAGCCAGAGAGTCAATTATAGCCCCTAGTTTGCAGTCGTCTGCAAACTTAGTCAGCCATAGTCCTCCTCTGCTTGCGTGTACCTCTGAGAAGTATATGCCGAACAGGAGTGGTCCTAGGACTCAGCCCTGGGGAACTCCACTTGTAACCGATTTAGAGTCAGACCTAGCTCCCACAACTCTCACCATGTGGGTTCTGTCCGTGAGCCAGTTGGCAACCCATCTTGTGACGTAGGGGTTTATGTTCAGGCTGGTGAGCTTGTCTATAATACCAGAATGGGGAATGGTGTCGAAGGCCTTTGCGAGGTCTAGGTAGGCTGTGTGTACCACCTTTCCCTCATCTATAGCCTTGGTAACTGTCTCAAAGAAGTCCACCAGGTTTAGGAGGAATGATCTGCCCTTAACAAAGCCGAACTGGGTAGGGTCCAGTGTTTGGAGGTTCCCAATGTCTCTGAGTTCCATGATGATGTGCTCCATAGCCTTGCAGACCAAGCTAGTCAGGCTTATTGGGTGATAGTTCCCAGGGTCTGTTGTGGCTCCACCTTTGTGGAGCGGAATAACCGCTGCTGTGCGCCACTCTATGGGTATGTAGCCTGTGGAGAGGCTGAGTTTGAACAGTGTATTTAGGTGAGGGGTTAATTTGTCTTTGAGCTCATATAGGATGCAGCCTGGGACACTGTCCGGTTCCATTGATGCTGTGTTTTTGGCTTTGGAGAGGGCTGTTTTAAACTGAGTGTCTGTGATTTCAGGGACTCTACATTCTTCTGGTATGGTTATGGGCCCTCTTGGGGATGAGAGGGGGGGTGAAGTTTGCGCTGAACCTGTCTGCCAGGATGTTCGCAATATAGGTCGGTTCAGTGTATTTTGTGCCATTCTGCACTAACTCTGAGCAGATCTGAGCAACATAGCTAAAGAATGCATTGTGGTCATCTTTGGAGTCCTTCGCAATTTTTCTTTCAAAGCTCGCCTTGGATGATTTTATGAGGGATCGTAGTTTCGTGCTGATACTGATCAGGGATGTCTTCCCTTCTTGGGATTTTACTCTTTTCTGTACTAGTTTCCTCCTTCTACTGTATAGCTTGTTTATGACAGGAGTCCACCAGACTTGTTTCCTTTTCTTAGAGGAGTGAGACTTGGTTTTGCTTGGGATGGCATGATCCATGCATTCTTGTAGGTACCCGTAGAATGCATTAGTAAAGATTTTTGCAGCTTGGACAGCATTATCCTTCAGCATGGGAGCTTTGAAACTTTCCACCTCTGTCTTAAGTAACGTGAAGTTTGCTTTTGAAAAGTTTTTCACGGTGGTTTTCTTGTCCGGGGGTGGGGGCGGAATGTGGATATCCAAAGTGATTTGTTTATGGTCAGATCTAACCAGCGAAGGGTTGACCTCCAGTGTGGAACACCGGTCGCCTATGTTGGTGATGACCAGGTCCAATATGTTGTCACAAAATACAACACCTCCACTCCTTCAGTGCTCCAAAATCACTAAATATACAGAACAGGAACACAATCACTGTGCGTTTGAAAAGCTCTTTTAATTCTGGTACCTCGGCCTTCGCCTTCTCCTGGAATACAATTTACAATATCAAACACCACCCTTTTTATATTGCATTTAATTGAATTATTAGTGCACCATCCCTTTTTCCATGATTAAATTCCCTTCATTATTAAACACAACCAAATGACTAGCATCAGTGCACTTTATAAAGGCATTTTTTAAACACCTTTTATGTGAATATATTCATAAATAAATACTTTTGTATAAATAATGCTAATAAAACATCACATTTGTGAATATTTTCCTAACCAAATAGTACTGCTATTACATAATACATTCTATATATACTTTTTTTTACTGAATTCCTTCAAAAACATCACTTCTGAGAGATATGTGGAAAAATGTTTGGAAAAATATAAACTTCCATATTCATTCCATTTGGAAACAAGGTCTTGAAATTGAAAATGAACCTAGACTCCATTTGTAACAATTTTTCACGAAATACAGCCTCATTTCCAAATACATTGGGCCTGCCCAACACACAAAATACAAATCCCTCTGGAATCCCCCCATGTTCTTCACAAAAATGTTTCCCTACCGGACTTTCCATTCTTTTGTGTTTTATATCACCAAGATGTTCAAGAATCCTAAGCTTCACCTTTCTTGTTGTTTGTCCTATATACCATTTCGGTTTCACACATCCACATCCTATGATGTATACTACCCCTGTGGAATTGCAGTCGTAGTGTTCTAGGGCCTTGTATATGACATCATTGATTTTGGTGCCATCCAAACTTTTGACCCGACTACAAATCTTACAATTTCCACATCTGAATGTTCCCTTTCTAATACTCTTTCTAAATGTGCTATTGTTTCTAAAATTCAATATTTCCTTTAAGTTAGAATATCTACTATAAGAAAAAATAACCCTTGGTGGGAAAAGTTTTCCTATTTTGTCATCTTCACTGATGATGGGCCAAAATCTTATCACTGCCTCCCTTATTGCATCTGAAAATTGTGAGTATTTGGTGACAAAAAACATATTGTCACCAGACCTAACTTTCCCAAGGTCACGAAAACTGAAATCCAAAATCTCATTTCTACCAAACCAAGACTTGCCCCTAGTCACCTCTGGTGGGAGTGTTGACCAGTTGAACCAGGCGTTTGAGTTTATAAATTCTATGAAATGTTGGGCAAGGGAGTTAGTACTTGAGTAGTTCTCCCAGTTAATGTTTGGATAATTGAAATCATCCAATATTAGGGTGTTTGGTAGGACCTTTATGTTTCCCAGAGTTTCCAGGAACGTGGAATGGGGGTCCTGGGACATAGTGGGTGATCTGTAGCAAGCTACAATATGAATTGCAGTTTTGCCCATTGTTAGTTGCACGTGGATGATCTCTGAAGCATCGTGCTGTGCCACTAACTTGGAGGTGTGGGTATCCTTGATGAATATGGATACGCCCCCACCTTTTGTATTTCGGTTTGGGTTTTGTGGCCGAAATGTATGGTATGAGTTGTAGCCTGGTAGTGCTGGGGTGCTCTCTGGAGCCTTAAACCAGCTTTCTGTTACAGCACATATATCGATTTTCTTCATACTGAGGAGTGCCACAAGTGCATGCATTTTGAGGTTCAGACCTGGCATTGAGTAGCACTCCCCTCAGTTTTTTGTTACTTGTGCTATTTACGGCGGTAGGCTTGTCTTTTGAGCCTTGCCTAAAAAAGGCACTATGGGGGTGGCAAGAGCCTTGGCCAGTATTTGAAAGCCTAAGGGTGACAGGTGCAAGCCATCTCTAGCGAAGCAGCATGGCTTGTAGAGCATGTCATCCCAGGCGGACAGACACTGGATCCCCTTTGAATGACACCAGAAAAGTAGCCAATTGCTGAAATTGAGAATTTTTTCTTTATACCGTGGTATCATTCTTGGTGAGGGCAGGATGCTACTCAGGGTCAGGGTCATACCGGCCTGGGCTACATAATCAGAGAGCTCTTCCACGTCTCTTTTCATGTAGTCCAGAGAGGTACGGCTCAGGTCATTCACACCAACATGGACAATGACAGAGTCATATTTGTACTTGTTCTGTAGTGACCTGAGTTCTTGTGTTATGTGGTGGATCCTGGCGCCCAACAGGCAGCTAACAGTAACCTTCTCCTTATTCAGCCTAGTGAGTGGGACGTCAGTGTGCCTGACTATAGAGTCACCTATTACTAGAATGTTGGGAATGTTATTTTGCCTTAAGGGCTGTGATTGCATGGCACACTGGTTTTGTGAAGTATGTGTTTCATGGTTTGTGTTGGGGGGGGGTGGAGATTGCTTGGATGTTTGCTCTGGAGGTCTCTGTTGGTTTTGCAGATTTTTATTTAGAGCCTCTGAGTATGTTTTCATGTATTTATGTGTGTTTTTTTTCCAGTGCTGCTTTAATGGGTTTATGTGAGACTGTTGGTGTGATGCAAGTATTTTCCTTCTCCTCTTGACTGTCTGATCCAGTCTTGGGTTGAGAGAGCTTAGCCTCCAGTTTGGCTGTATAATTAGTATGTATTAGTGTTTGGTGGTAGGAGGAGGGGGTTGTGTGTGTACATGAGGCAGTTGTAACATTGCCTCAAAATGCCCAGATTCACCAGTTGGACTGGAGAGTACACCTGAAACTGCCCTTTGGACATGCCTGGATAAGTACAGTGAACTGTTTTACTGGATGGCTGGTAAGCTCGTATAGAGAGCCTTGTCCTTCTGTGCAGTACAGGGAGGGTCTAGTGCTACAGTTTATAAGTGCTTGCTATAAGTTTTGAGTAGGTGCCAGGCTGAGAAATGAGTGGCTTGAGTGCTTAAGGTGAAAGTTTGTCTAGTTCCAAGGGAATAATTTAAGAGGAGACTTTAGTTTTACCCTAGCTAACTGGCGCTGCCCGGCGCGCAAAACTGGGCAAATATGGTATTTATAGCAGGGGAAATGAAAGAGATAGAAATTAGCCCAAAATGATCAATAAACTACTTATTTCTGGGATGAAACCACTCCTCCAGGGACAAATAGGCTGCTCAAGGCTCCCCTCTCTCACAGGTGAACAGAGAACTTCCTTCTATCCAAGTAAGGTATGGGCAAACACAGAGATTTGTAACACAGCCCTGAATTCAGCACTAACCTGAAAACTGGACTATACCAGCTTAGAAAGGTGGGAAACAAGTATATATATATATATATATATATATATATATATATATATATATATATATATATATACGTATATTTTTTTTTTTTTTTTAGAAAATAAAGCAGATACACTCACAAAACACTTCAAATGCACAGAAAAGGATACTTACTGTTATATATCGCAGATCAGAGTTGTAGTCAATGCCACTAGTAATAAAGTAGGAAGACACACAAATACAGTAAACGCAGATGAATAAAGTACAATTTTATATATATATATATATATATATATATATATATATATATATATATATATATATATATATATATATATATATATATATCTATATATATATATATATATATATATATATGTATAGATATATATATATATATATATATATATATATATATATATATATATATATATATATATATATATAAAATAGAAAACAAACTGATTTAAACAAGTTACCCAATTAACCAGAAAAAAAGCTCAAAACTGAGCCCTGTTCCAGCAGTCTTCAATCAGACAAGTTCTAACTGCACACCCCTGCTTACTAGGGTGCAGAGGAACCTTCTCCAAAAAAGATGGCCTGGAACAGTGCTCAAGTTACACAAACAAATCTAGATTCAGCAGGCCTGAATCTGGTCTATGCTACAGCAGCAAGCCGTACCAATTTCGGAAAGAAACAGTTCAAATAAGCAGGCAAAATAAGCCTGTGACCAGATATTCCCAGCTCAGAAGGGTAGAATCCAGCCTCTCCTCCCACAAGAGTGCAGACCACAAACCTTCTTAATGTAGAATAACTGGCCTGAATCCCAAGTGCTTAAGCCAGAACTAATACACTTTTAGAATAGCAGACACTGGGCCTTCAATCAGCAATTCCCAGCTTAGAAGGATGTAAGCTACCTGTCCTGCCACAACAGTGCAGACCACAAACCTTCTTAATGTAAAACAGCCTGTATGAAGCCCAAGTGCTTAAACCAAAAGACTTAGAATAACAGTTACAATTTAATCAGGCTAGTACGAAGCAGTAATAAATGTAGCAGAATAAATAAAATTGAGTACTTTTAAGAAAAGCAAAATAAAGTAGGAGGAAAGACAAATACAGTAAAAGCAAATTAATTTTTTTTTTTGGGCCTTCTCAAATCAACTCTCTGTATTAAGTAGAGTGAACACTAGACTCAGAATATGATCTCACTCTACTTGGCTAAGTGAGCAAATGAGACGGACCCAGGAGGAGTGTTATAATACAGACTTAGAGGAGGGGCGGCAACTCCAGAGCCAGCAACACTAATACCAACACAAGAACAGGAAAGGAGGGTTGGAAACTAACTGCAGAGAGACAAGCGCACACTGTTCAGAAACACACAATTAGGAAACAGAAAAAAAGAAAATACAGTACTTTTAAAACTGCAAGTTTGTACTTAACAAAATATTAAATGCACTACTGCAAGTTTCACTTAGCTTCAGCTTCAAATGCAGATGTTTGCAGCCAAGCAAGTCTCTCAGGAGTTGAGCACAAAATGATTTCTCAAACGTTGTGGCTGGCACTTAAAGTACAGAGGAATCTCACTAGGCTATTTAAATATCAGATAACAAAGAAATGATAACACCACCCCCTCTATAGCAAACAGACACAGAGCACACTGTTCAGAAACACACAGTTAAGAAACAGAAAAAAAGAAAATACAGTACTTTTAAAACTGCAAGTTTGTACTTAACAAAATATTAAATGCACTACAAGCAAGTCTCTCAGGAGTTGAACATCCCTGTTTCAAGCAAATAAGCCCCCAAGGCAAAACACATCAAATGTCTTGGTCATAGGCGACTTCACAGTGAGATACACAGAAGTTTCCCTCACCAGACTGAACAAGGAAAAGGTCACGGTCAGCTGCCTATCGGGTGCCAGGATCTAACAAATCACGCATGCATTCAAGTCAGTCAACAAGTACTAGTATGACTCTGTCATTGTCCATGTTGGATTGAATTACTTGAGATGTACTTCTCTGGACTATATTAAGAGAGACATGATGGAATGCTCAGATTAAGTGTCCCAGACAGGTATGCCCCTAGCCTAAGTAGCATCCTTCCTTCACCCATGATTATGCCACAATATAAACAAAAAATGATTCAGCAGTTGGCTTGGCTTCTGGTGTCAGTCCGGGGGCATCTAGTATCTGTCAGCCTGGGAGGATATGGTAGACAAACCTCGCTAATTTGCTACAGGTGATCTGCACCTATTCCCCCCGGCTTTTGGATACTGACAAAGGCCCTTGCCTCCCCCATAGGGCTGTTTGTAGGCAACGTCAAATCAACAAATTTTCCAACATAACAAAATCTAATCGGGACAAACTTTGGGTCATGCTGCTAGGAGTTTAAACATGAAACTGCAATCCCTGGAAGCACTCTTCACCTTGCAAGATGCTGATGCCTGTGTAGTTAGCGAGACATGGTTCAAGGCCGCTGAGAGCACCCTGGCCGTGCAAGGCTAAAACGCCTTCCACATGTTCTGACCTCAAAAAGAGTGTGAAGGAACCAAAGGTGGAGGTGTATCCATCTTCATTAAAACCAAATATACTTCGAGACTGGTCAAACAGCATGACTCTCTCGGATTACTCCATGTCCAATTACCTGTTGGGAAAGTACCAAACCGAATCATTGCTAGCTATAGATCCCCCACCATGAACCAGGATAAGCATACTTCCTACCTTGATTTACTGGAATCCTTTGCTATACAGCCCAATACCTTAGTCATGGGAGATTTCAACTCTCCTTCCATAGACTGGGGGACATACACGAGCGAACACATGCTCGTCCAGAGGTTCCTGGACTTTAACACAAATGATCTGGAAAAGACAGTCTGCACCCCCACTACAGGCTCTAATGTTCTGGACACAATACTCATCAACATGGGGGAGTCACTGCACTTCCCCATGCATGATGCCCTCCCTCCTACAAATCAGTCTCGTTTGAAGTAAAGGGTCTGTATTATATTCTCAAAAGCTGACAATGTCGAATCTGACATTGTCAACACAAGAATATTGAACGCTCAGAATCCCAAGCATGTAAACTGAAATCTCAGTAAGGGGAGATTTCTGTTTACTGCAATGAAGTGTGGTCTCGGAGTTGGTATATTTAAGTAGCAGGGGATGTGGGGGGTGCAGCGGGGCTTAAACCTGTTAGAATACTTTTTTCTTTTCCTTTTTTTGTCTTTTTATAAGGTCGCTGTTTGAAGACATCCACCATATGATGTAGACCCATATGTTGTTCGATGTTTCCAAACGTCGATCTTATAATATAGACCCGAAGTAACTACTAAAACTGACACCCTCACAGGAACAAAAATTGGAAAAACTTTATGAAAGCTAACTACAGCCTACTAAGCAATGGTATAAAAAGCTTCATACCAAGCATCAATGATCACTATGCAGAAGTATACGCAAATGCCCTGTAGAAACACTTAAGCAGCTGCTTAAACTCTGCTGTACCTGACCAGATCAAAACCAGGTCTTCCTGTAAAAACAAGCCACCATGGTGTACTTCAAGTATAAAAATTTTATATAAGAAGAAGAAGAAACTGTTGTCCAAAAGCAAGAGGGATATCACTCTGCAGAGGAAGAGTTCCCACCTAAGCCTAAACAAGAAAATCAGAAATCTTGTAAAGTCTTCTAAAGCAAATTATGAAACTAAAATTGTATCCCTAGCCAAGGATAATCATAAAGCATTCTTCAACTATCCGAAGTCTAAAAGGGAATGTCCAGCAATGTGCCGAACTGGTTGTAGATGGGATCACTCATACTATACTCCAAGATATCTCCAACCTGCTAGCTAATATATTTAGAGCAAACTTCACCCCCTATCCCCACCTACCATATCCCATAGCATACCTGACAACAGCTCTCTGCCTAGTATGTCTAGAGAACAGGTCATCTCTGCACGCGCCAAGGCCAAAACCATGACCTCAGTGAGACCAGCTAATATCCCACATTGTTTACTAAACAATCGAAAACAAGACCTAGCCGACCCTCTTGGCATTCTCTTTAATCATAGCTTGAGAACTGACTATGTTCCTGAAGAATGGAGAATAGCAACAGTAATTTCCCTGCACAAAGGGGGGCCATCAATTGACCCTGAGAACTACAGACTCATACGTCTAACCAGCCTTATCTGCAAAACCATGGAAATCATTATCATGGACCATATCAACAAGAACATAGGTGACCATCCAAATGCTGGACCCAACCTAGTGTGTCTTCGTTAAGAGTAGATCAGTTATTAAAGTTGGTAGACTTTTTTTGAGAATGTCACCAAAGCCATGGATGAAGGTAATACAGTGCACAGTCTATCTCAACCTTGCCAAGGCATTCGACACAAGTCCCCACTCTGGCATCATTGAGAAACTCTCCCAGCTGGGGATTAACCCTTACATTACTAAATGGATAGCCAACTGGCTCAATGACAGAACATACTCTCTCAAAACTGGTGACTCCACCTCCACCAGTAGACCTGTCACCAGTGGAGTACCACAGGGGTTTGTGCTGGGCCCCTTACTGTCTCGCATCTATTTCTCAGAAGTCCAGGCCAAAGCAGATGGCCTGTTGCTCACCAAGTTTGCTGATGATTGCAAACTGAGAGCAATCACCGAGTCCCCCAACAATGTCAATATGTTGCAACAAGGGATAACACAAATGAATGACTGGTGCCAAAGACATGGTGTAACACTAAATGTAAAAAAATGAATTATTATTCCCTTTGGCAAAACAGAATTTTATACAAATTACAATACTGACAGCACTCCCCTAAGTTCCAACCCAGTGGTGCGAGACTTGGGGACACAGGTTAATAGCAATCTGAACTTCAACCACCACGTTTCCACAGTGGTAAGGAAAGCCTTCTACATAGCATTCCTCATAAGCAAGGACATAGCATCCAGGTCAAGGTATTTCATAACTCCACTGTACTCAAAACTCATCAGATCACCAATAGAGTATAATGCATCCTTTTGCATGTACCTCAGCAGACACCTGCAGCACCTAGAGAGACGTCAGAGGTTTTTCACTAAGAAAATACATGGACTCCAAACCACACCCTACGCTGACAGGCTGAAAGTCCCATCAGTTTATTCTATATCTTACAACCTGCTGATAGGTGACTTGTGCCTGGCTTATAGAGCAATCTCTGACCCTGGCCCAATGGAAATGCTGCACATCCGAAAGTCAAATAGCACAAGAGTCACTCACCTTAGAGATCTCAACCTAGCCTTTGACATTAACAAAACATGCTGGAGAGACAGACATGTCTCCCAGAGACTGCCACTTCTCTGGAATAGACTTCCCGTTCATGTAAAATAGAACTCCTCACTGACGCAACCTACATAATTGGATGGGAGACTGCAAATTCGTCCCTAGGCTGGCATCCATGTCCCTCATGGACAAGGGTAGCTGGTGTTGTCCACAGGCCCACTCTGTTCATAAATTTGTTCTGCGAACTACCCAAAAAGAACAATGGGGATACTTGGGATTAACATGGTTAGGCTTGTAAAGTCTCTATGGACGCTAGCCTAGTAACCTCCTATGAACCTATGTACTTTTTTAATTTCTCAAAGCCTTGTGGGTTTCCAATGCTATGATGGGAATGGACCCCATTCCTAAGTCAAAGTATGATTACAGTTCATGAAATTAGTATTGTTTCAGTCTTTGATGTCAGCCAGTAGTGCTCTTCGCAGCACCCGCAATGTGCCTATTAGTGACTCCTGCAGTTTGTATACAGTAAAATGCATTTGTAACATATCTTTATAAGACCCATTGCTGCTACTACTATTGGAGCTTTCTGGGTATATTTCTTCCACATTGCTGTCATTTCTGCCTGCAGCCACTGACACTTTATCACTTTGTGTCTCTCTGTACGCAAGACACTGTAGCCACTGGATGTGGCAATTTCAATGATCAATGCTACTCCTGTCTTCTTTTCTTGGACCACTATAACTGGTTTTCTAGCATCTATCTTTTGAACTATTGGTAATGGATGATCCCACGTGATGCAGACTTCTTCATTTTCTATGATGCTTTGTGGATCATGTTTCCAGTGTTTTTCGACCACTTCAGTACCATAATGTTTGCGCAATCCCCAGTGCGGCAGTCTCACCACATTATTATGCTTTTCAGTATACAGTCCTGATGCCATTTGTATGTCGCAACCAGCAACGAGGTGTGCAACTGTTTCCAATTTGGTTTTACAAGGCCTACATTTGTCTGTTTCTCCCACATGTTCAATGGGCTTTATAAACTAACATGTACGCAGCCCACTATCTTGGGCCACCAGTATCCACATTTCTTCCCTTCTCTTCTGATCCTTCAGCTTATATTCTTTCTTTCTTTTGTTTTTGGCACATTCAGTTGCTGCCTGATTTTTATCTACTTCTGGTTTGATTTCAAACTCCAGAAACTGCACTTCCCTGTGCACTCCCTGAGAGTCTGCTATCTACCCCCCCAAGAGAGGCATGTAGACCATGCCCCTTCAATCTCCTACCTCACTGTTTGGCCCCTCCAGTGCCATGGATGCTAACTGAACTCCAGTTGCCTAATTCACAGTAAGAGCTCCAGCTCTCTGTGCCCCGGAATCAGGCTAGAACATTCTAAAGGTAAGAAATATCGTAAGAAAGCCTGTTTAGATAAAATAGTCTGCTGTGATGTTCTTATATGGACTGAATCAAGAATCTTGTTTGGCTAAAAATAGTCTGGTGTAATGTTTCTATATTGTTTGAATTAACACCGGAAGTGAATGTGGAGCTTAATGCACCGGGTATTATTCCTTCAGAGTTTGTTTTGTCATACTTGTGACTGTAGTGATTAATGACGGTCGTTTTTCAACAAAATGCATGGAATATGAATTTTATACTGGTTCAGTCCATTCTTTTTTCTGAATCCACTTTTTTATATTAGGGTATCAAATCTTAAGTAAGAAAATAAAATACCCAAGTTAATGAGTGAATCACAAAGTGCTAGCATTCCCTGTTTTAGAAAACATCAATAATATGAGCTGTTCAAGAATAGTTCCGCTGAATGTGTAAGGAATTAATTCCATCTTTAAACAGAATACATTTTTTAAATTCATTCAGTGCAGGAAAGAGGTGATTCTTCTGCCTTTAAGAGATACATTTAGTTCAAACTGAAATACACAAAATAATGCATAACTATAACTGGATTAAATATTTATTATTCAATAATGGCCTTAACAGAAGGTAGTTGGTTGGGATTCCCAGACAAACTGCACAGCTTGTAGCAAGTATTTCAGAGAAGTACGGTACTCCCAGCATTGCAATAATTCACAGAGGCATGCTACATGTTCATGCAACAGCCTGCAGTGCACTTTATGCAGCACATGCAAATGATGCTACATATGCTAATGAATGATTAATTCCTTGAACATCAATGGAGCAAACAAATGTCAAGATTCATAGATAGCTGAACTCCGTGGTGCATGTGTTTTGTGTGCCATCATAAGGAGCCACAACATGTAGAAAATATTAGCATATTAGCACTGCAGCCTGCAAGAATGCTAGGAGTAGCAGCAGTTTGTGTCCAGCAACACCATACAGCTCTAGCTGTAGCAACAAGGGCTGAGCTGTGAGTGGTCATAGGGTCATAGATAACAGGAAAGAAAGCTACATGTAGTGATTGATGTATCATAACCTTATGAATGAGCAGGTAATGCAGCACTTTCAAGTCTTCTGACTAGATCAGAATATAATCTACTTGATCGGTCAGTATGAATATATGGTCTCTCAGTTCCCATAGACACCAAGGTATAAGTAGCCCTTACTAGTTTAACTACTGGAACCTTTCAGTCTTTGACTGAAGACACGTTAGGTAATTTGCAGGTTCCTGCATCATGAATATGCAACAACTTCCTCAATATTATAATGTTGAATGTGGAAAAGCATATCTGCTTCTACAGAACAACAGAAGAGACAGCCCTCACTATGTGTGGTTCCACATTTTCCTGAGGACCTGGGTGCAGTACATTGCACAAATGTGGTAACAAAGACTCCAGATGTCTCACACTTATTCATATATGTGAACAAGGGCTACCTTTCCCTGACCTGTGAGGTACTCTGTGATGTAGGAGGGGTTGAACACCAACTGTGTGTGCATCATCCTGGCAGTTTCTATGATTCCCATATATGGCATATGTCTAACTTGTATGTCTACCGTCAACAAGGTGATTTCCCACTGAACCATCTGGTAGTTAAGTGTTGGCAAAGAATGTACCTCATATGCTGGAAATTCATGATATGCAAGTTCCCAATAACCCCCCCCCAAATATTTTGCATGTTGCACACTGCAGGTGATGCCAGCTACCTCTGAGTCCTGCTTTATGATTGCAGTTCATAATCTAGACATTGCAGCACAAATGCAACACAAGACTGCACATATACTGACACAAAATATAATTAAACATATATTTGGTTTGCTGAAGTCATGGTTTTGTGCCTACAGACCTCTGGAGGGGCCTTGGAGTACTCCCCTGAGACAGTCAGCAATATGTTTGCAGCATATGCAATCTGCAGAGTATGATTCTGCAAAAGCAAGACGGTCACCCTCCCACACTATACAGCTGTAATACAACCGGACCTCCACATCACAGCAGCAACAGATGAAGATGACAATAATCCAGATCAGGATGATGGGTGCACACAAAGAGCCACCTCCCAGCAGCAATGGGCGCAACACATGGCAATGTTGACAAACTGGCAACAAGTGGTTGAGAACTATGGGCCACAGCAAATATAATATGACACTTTCATACAGTGAAACACAATGTATGCAGGCCTATTTGGCAATGTATAGTCGGGTCACAGTGTGCATCAGACATCACTTTAATACACCATGCTGGTAGGAGGGTGTTGTGGGTCACAGTCATTCTCATTTGTGCAAAAAATACAGTAACACTGAACTGCCAATATAAACTGGGTGGGAGAATCACATCAGAAAAGCCACGTGTGGGGATGCAGTTACATGATTCAGCTGGGGTGTCCTAGATAATACTCTCCAGTGGCATGAATGATGTACCACTGACTGTGTGACCTTGAACTGATGCCACATCACTTGAGAGGTGACAAGCCTCCAGACCTACTGTGGTAGGGATAATGTACTATTTCTTAACCTGCACCTGAATTTGCGAGTTGTCCCAAACTATGTTGTAGGCAGCCATTGCTATCATTGATGAGCAGTGGCAGTCCTTGTGATAGGACAAGATATTGCAGTAGACTGTGTCCCCAGCAAACACTTGTGTACACATGAACTATATGTACATTCCCTACCGCAGCCACAGATAGCACTGCACTGCAGGCAGCAGGCATTCACAGTGGCACTGGCAATTCTATGCTTGAAGGTGCTCACAGATGTGCTGTGTGCCACCATGGACTTCACAAGACCTATAATTTCCTTAGGTCTGTGTTCCATTTCCTCCATTTCCTAATCTGTGTAATTGAAGAAGCTCATAGTGGTGCCAGGCAGCACCATCACAAACACCATGTAACATAGCTGTCAGATCTATAGCATACTCTGTGGTATCAGACTGTGCCTAGTTGATACTCATCACATCTACTGATTTATTCCCAATGCTGCAAGCATGTTAGGAGGCAGCTAGAAGTTGTTACTACATCAAGCAACCCTGACTTGTTGGCCTAAGGACAGTATGCCCAGAGAAGAAACACTGCATACTTCTCAAGCTGCTATAGGCTCATCACTGGTTCATAGGTTGGTACTAGGCTATCAGCCCTAGGGCCTATACAAGCCTAGCCATAACAATTCCCTGGCTATTTCTTCCCACACTATTTACTTCCCTGGACCCCTGTCTAGCAGGGCGACTGACGTGAACCCCAGGGTGAATTTCCTTTCTCCCATCCAATCGTCAACGTTCCTTTAGAAGAGGGCCAAAGAGGCACTCTGCTTGACATGTATGGGCAATCTATTCCAGAGTCTGGGAAGTCTCTGGGTCAAGAAACTATCCCTCCAGCATGTTTTGTTTATTGTGACGACAAGGTTTAGATCCCTGGAGCGTGTGGCTCTGAGGGACTGGGATTTCTTTAAGTGTAGCATGTCCAACAGCTCTGGGTTTGACATGGCCTTGTATGTTAAGCACAGATCGCCTCTGAGTAGACGATATGCGACAGAGTATCGCTGGAGTTTTTTAAGGGGGTCAGCGTAGGGCATTTGCTTTAGGCATGTGATTCTTTTAGTGAGTATTTCTGCTGTCTTTCCAGTTGTTGCAGATGTCTTGAGAGGTACATACCAAACAGGGAGTTGTATTCTATAATGGGTCTAATGAGCGATGAGTGCAGTGGGACAATGACCTCCTTTTTTCTGGATGAAAAGCCCTTAGTGATGAGGTGTGCCACATAGAAGGATTTCCTGACTGTTGTGGCAATGTGGTTATCAAAAGTGAGACCACCGTCCACCTGTGTCCCTAAGTCTCTTATCGCACTTTCAGTGTTTAGTGTACTGCCACCTATATGGTAATTCACTTGTACATGTTTTTTCCCAAAAGGGATAACTATACATTTCTTGGCATTGAGGTTGAGCCCATGGCTCTGGCACCAAGCATCTGTTTCTGTAAGGCCCTTTTGTAGTCTCCACATCATTTGGCAATTCAATAATGGCTCCTAGTTTGCAGTCATCTGTGAACTTTGTTAGCCAGAGTCCCTTAGTATTGGCCTGTACTTCAGAGAAGTAGATGCCAAACAAGAGCGGTCCCAGGACTGAACCCTGAAGTACTCCCCTTGTCACTTGTCTGGAGCTGGATTTGGAGTCGGCTACTTTTACAATGTGGGTTCTATCAGTAAGCCAGTTAGCAACCCATTTGGTGACGTAGGGATTAATGCCCAGCTTAGTAAGTTTATCTATGATTCCAGAGTTGGGGATGGTGTCAAAGGCTTGGCAAGGTCTAGATAGGCTGTGTGGACCAAATTACCCTTGTCCATGGCTCTGGAGACTGATTCGAAGAAGTCAATCAGGTTCAGGAGACAAGATCGGCCCTTCACGAACCCAAACTGGGTGGGGTCCAGTGTTTGAAGGTTGCCAATGTCTTTGTTTATAAGTTCCATGATAATACGCTCCATGGCCTTGCAGACAAGGCTCGTCAGACTGATGGGACGGTAGTTTCCGGGATCCAAGGTGGATCCCCCCTTGTGGAGTGGGATAACTGTAGCTCTGCGCCACTCAGTGGGCACAAAACCCTGAGGTGAGGCTATGATTAAACATGACACTTAGGTGGTTCATGTAGTACACAGCCCGGGATGTCATCTGGTCCCATGGATGCTGTATTCTTAGCTTTGGAGAGTGGGTTTTTTACCTGTGTGGCCGTTATTACCGGAATATGGCAATCTTCTGGTATTGAGATGGGCCATTTAGGGGGTGAAAGGGGGGAGAAGTTGGCACTGAATCGATCTACCAGGATATTGGCAATATCCCTGGGATCAGTATATTTAATGCCATTTTGTTTTAGCTCAGAGCAGATCTGAGCGTTGCCATTTAGATTCTTGACATAGTTATAGAATGCCTTGTGGTTGTCTTTGGAATCTTTGGCAATTTTATTTTCGTAACTAGCTTTGGAGGATTTTATGAGGGATCTCAGTTTCTTACTGAGGCTGGTAAGGGAGTTTTTTGCATCCTGGGATTTTCCTGTTTTCTGCAACAGTTTCTTCCTTTTGTTGTAAAGTTTGTTTATGGCAGGGGACCACCAGATTGGCTTCCTTTTTATGGATGAGAGCATCTTGGTTCTATTTTGGATGGCACGATTCATGCATGAGTGGATGTGCTCGTACAGTGCCTTAGTGTAGGATTCAGCAGTTGAACTTTCAGTTCCAGTCTATAGCAGATAAAGGGGAATT
Organism: Protopterus annectens; assembly: GCF_019279795.1. Taxonomy (NCBI): domain Eukaryota; kingdom Metazoa; phylum Chordata; order Ceratodontiformes; family Protopteridae; genus Protopterus; species Protopterus annectens. The sequence continues at coordinate 1,387,355,525 of NC_056735.1, read as the reverse complement.
GTTACATCACTGTGACCCTCAGGAGGCCCCTCACAGGGGATGGTGTACACTCATCCAGTACCATAATAGGGTACTTGATTTGCTCTGCCATACAGAGACACATTGTGGTGAGTGCACCCCACTCAAGCCTGAGGCAGTGTCACTGTGTCATCTGACCTTGACTTGTGGTCATGCATAATGGCATCATTGCCAGACTCACTGAGGGGCTGGCACTAGCTCCTTGTCCAGCCTCAGTTCTTTCTATCTTCCATCCATCGCCACTGACACCTGTAGAAGCATAATACACAAACCATCACTGTGAAGACAAAGACATAAACCACAAGAGTGCCATGTGGCATACAGGACATGTGTGGTACTGCGTATATTACAGTACGCTGTACCTGACCTTCAGGGGTGGCAAGAACACATTGTATACCTGACATGCCTCTATATGTGCATTGTGAAAATTTTGGTAAGGAACAACCAGCATCTAATAACACATTATGCAAATGTCCATTAGGTACTGTTATCCTTCTGTCTCTCTCTTTCCCTTCAAATGACACACATTGTGGTCTGGCTAGCCTGGCACTAAGATCAATACATCGCAGAGAAATATATTCACGTGCATCTGCTACTCCTCACAGAGACATGAACTCCTCAATGTCAGGTGTTGCCCCTGGTGGCCATACTTTGCCTCAGACCTCTCTTCACAATGTTATATTCCCTCTCTTTGGCATGGTTTATCATATCTACAAGGTGATGTCTGTACTGGCTCAAGCTGCAGCTGTGCCCATCCACAGTCCTTTTCTCCCACAGCCACAAATGGTCCCTCAAGGTCTGGTCTGCATTCTCCTCTTCCCACAAGCATTAGGCAATGCTGCCTAAGTCCCTGCAGCAGGCTTTTATTTTCAGCATCACTGAGATTCTCCAGCCTCTGTTCTCCTCCTTCTCTGAACATGTTGATATCTGTTTAGGCATAAATGATATAGGGATATATGTTAAAACTGGTTTGGATATTTGTAAAGGTTCTGTGTATCTACCTGTAACACACAGGCACATATTCATATCATGTTGACCCTTAGAAGTATGCTACATGATAGCATAGTAGTACATGATACAGAATAGCCTACTACTTGGTCTGCTGACATGGCATGGTAACACCTCAATGACCAGCCAATGTGTGTAGTTAGTATAAATGCACATGTACAATGCATTACATTTATTACATCTACAGCACAGCAGCGGGTCACTTCCAAAGTACACCAAGTTTGATCACAGGCAAGTTACTACTTGTACCACTAGGGGTCAGGCACAGTATACCAATGTTAGCCCATACAAAGACCTAAGATTTGCTCCTACAGCAGTTTTGCCATGCAAGAAAAAAAAACAGTAAGTTCAGCTATAGGTGATCTACTTGTTTCTGTTAGCAGGGCAGGCACAGCTGACCACTGTTGACCCAAGCACTGATTTAGGATGCACTGCTACTGTTTTAACTTATGTTAAGCAAATTAACTGCAAGTGTAATCAAACCACCAGTTAAGTCTCTAAGGCAAGCAGAGTAGAACACGGATACCCATGACAATACACCCAAGTAATGTGCCAAATGTTCTATCTGGCACTAATGTCTAAGAACAAATGACAGATTAGAAAACTTGGACCTTATCAGCCAAATCCAGTTATCTACACCAGAAGTAACTTTTTCAGATTACATTCAAGCTACTGTGAGATTCACAGCTCATAAATGACTGGGCTGTACATTCCTCAATTATATGTCCATTTGCATATTAAAGAGACAAAGGAAGGCTTCTGGCACAAATGTCAAAATCACCTAATTACGATTCTGTATATATATATCCACAGTACATGAATGACTGCTGCAACGTGACAAAGCTGGTGCACGAGTTCCATATTGCATCACATTACATGACTGCAGATTTATTTATTTTTTTATATAATTTTCTTAAACCCCCCCCCCCATGTCTATCAATGATCACACTACCACCAACCCATAACCAAGGTGACAGCAATCCATGACATACAATGGCCTAGCCCTCCCCTTAGGCAGGGACATACGACTTATGTTACTCTGTGGAACTCTACATCTCTTTCGCATGTGCATGCTCCATACACCTGTCAATGAAGACTGCTGTGTTCATGGATTGGTGAGTCAAACATGCACCACAGGACTATGCCAAGTATCACTCCTCCTCCTCCAAGCGGTTATATGGCATAGGATAGCTTTACTGTCCCCCCCCCTCTTCCCCACAAGAGGCATGCCCACCCTCTAAACACAAATCAGCTTCAGCAGGTATCCATGAAGCTACCTGAAGCCAGGTTGTCTGGATCATAATCAGGTTTTTAAACCCTCTTCAGCCAACAGAACTGGGTTGCTTAGCAGTGCATATTCGTGTGGCATGTAGTTCACAAACATGCATGCATCACGCATGAGTGCTATTTTGTTTCATAGGTTCATAGGTTTATACTAGGCTATCTGCCCTAAGGCATTTATAAGCCTAGCCCAAATTTTTGTGGCTTACGCCACCCCTTATATGAAAAAATACTGTGCCCATTAGTTTGTTGTGCCTCTGTCCAGCAGTGACACAGAGATGATTCCCGGGGTAAACCTACGATCTCCCATCCACAGGTCAAGATTTCTCTTGAACAGAGCCAGCGAGGTGCTCTGCCTCACATGGACCGGGATTTTATTCCACAGCATAGGGAGTCTCTGAGTGATAAATCTATCCCTCCAGCACGTCCTATTTATATCCGTGCTAAGGTTTAAGTCGCTTGCTCTAGTGGTTTTGGTGGATTTGGATTTTTGAGGTGGAGCATGTCCATTAATTCCGGGTTGGACATGGCCTTGTATGTCAGGCACATGTCACCTCTGAGCAGACAATATGCGACTGAATAGAGCTGGAGTTTCTTCAATCTGGCAGCATATGACAGATTTTGGAGTCCCTTTATCCTTTTGGTGAGGAACTTTTGGGGTCTCTCCAATTGCTGCAGATGTCGGGTGAGATACATCCCGAATGGGGCATTGTACTCGATCATTGGTCTGATAAGTGAAGAGTACAGGGGAACAATGACAGATATGGCAGCTAGCACTAGACATGGTACGTGAAGTTGACAAAGATCTTCCTGCACCTCCTTCATAGTGATTTCAGGCAGCATCTTTGAAGTCCTTATGATGGACCCTTCAAGAAGGTGAATATCTGTCATATTCTGAGACACAGGTATTCTACTATCTGCAGACAGCACATGCATAGTTATGATGACTTTAGGTGCCTCCATCGTAAGCATTTCCAGATGTATAAACAGCGCTCCCTGATATTTTATAAGGTAGTCTAGAAATGGATGGGACCCCTCTTTTACAGGTAGAAATTTTTCTTTGGTTAGACTAAACAGTGGCATTCTGTTTTGCCAGACAGTGTAACAAACCTGCAAACATTCGATAATTGCTTAAAGGTTAATGGGTTCTTTGTTGATACTGCAGAGATAACAGCGAGACTGTACTTGGAGTACTAGCTGTACTTGGAGGATTTTTTTCTATGTGCTGCTTGTCCCCCTGGCTGGCAACACTCCGCCTGTTGCAGTTAAACTGATACTTTTACACATACCTGGAATCCTTAGTGCAGAGGTGAGAAGTGTCCAGAGGGGCCTTCACCTAGGCATCCACAAAAGTGTTTAGTGCTTCGTGACAGAATCCCAACCATCCACTTGCTCTCCACAGAGGTGAACACTCTTCACCCCAGTCAAGTAAACCTGGTTGGCTGCCCAGACTGGGCCCCACAGAAAATGCAGATCAGTGAGTATATCGAACTTAGTCAGCCGCTGTAGCTAGACAGCACATGCATATAAGTTACTGAGCACATGCAAGATCAGTGCCATTTTTTTGTAGTTAGTGTGAATGTAACTTTGAATGGAGATGCGCATGTGAGTGTGTTAGAAGCAACCAGACAGTCAGTAAGCATATAAGTATATGTACAAGTTACAGCTCCTGATGTGTATATGTATAATGAATGACTTGAACTCATACCCAGCCTCAGTGTCTCATTTGAATACACAAGACATGTGACAAGTAGAGCAATATCCAGGACTGGACTTGCAATCGGGTTAGCGGTTATTAAAAGTTACTTAAATTTGTTTCAAATGATTTTCAGTTGCCAAACATGTGGCATAGGATTCAAAGTGCTCAAAATAATTTCCAAGATGTTTGAAATGCCCCAGATAGCAGCATAATATTTAAAGTGTTTGAAATAATCTCCAAAGGGTTTAAAATGATTGTAAAGGCTAAAATGTCCGAATTTTTTTGCAATGTCTGACTTTTTCACAGTAAGTAACATTTTTCAAAGTGTCCGAAGCATCCGGAGTGTTCATGGTATTTGCAGTGTTAAAATAAAGCATTTTCAGTGGAATTTTTGTGCACTTGAGCAATATTAGAAGTCCCAGGTCTATTCTTATGTTTAAAAGAACTCTGTTGTTAAGGCATAGGGATTTTGCAAACTTGAACTGCTGGTGTTTGATAATAATATTGCTGAGAAATGGCGAGTGTTTGAGCAAGAATAAGATTTTCATACAGGCTGCATTTTCTGATAAAGATGCACATACAAGAGCATTTATACTTCTCAATTTAGCTGACTCAGAGGCCATTGAGTGAGAAAGTGAATTTGTGTATGCAGGGGAAGAGGGTTTACTGCCATACTGTGATAGGCTGAAATGCGGAAGACCCTGAGTGCTTAAAACATAAATTTAGAGAAATGTGTAACCCTTGAATGAATATTACAATGGAAAGGCATACATTTTACAAAAGAAATCAAAAGCCTGGTGAAACTATTGCAGCATATATTACTGACTTAAAAAATAAAGCAAAAACATGTACATTTGGTGATCTACGGGATGAGAAGATAAAAGTCTTGTATTTGGTGTTAATAATGATGCAGTGAGAAAGATTTTGCTTCAAGATAGTGAATAAACATTGAGCAAAGCCACTGAAATTTGCCAAATACATGAAATTACAGAAAAGCATGCAAATATGCTTATGAATGATAAAAGCATGTCTGCAGTATCTGCTAGTGCGAATGTTGACAGTGTGCAGCAGAAAGCTAAGATGAAAAAGAAATACACACCAAGAGGCAGTGCCACACCCAACCTCATTATTAACTGTCACAATTGTGGCGGCAGTCATGATCCTAAACAGGAAAAGTGCTTAGCTTTTGGTCAGCAATGTCACAAATGTAAAATGTGGAATAATTTCAAAAGGCTTTGCAAGTCTAAAGTGTCACAAACTCATGTTAAAAGACAGTATCCAAAGATGCAAGTACATAAGATAGAGATTGTAGCAAACTCCAAGAGCTGTGAGCAAACTTTCTATGTTGGTGTCTCTGTGATTGATGAAACACTTAATACAGTAGACTATCAGTTGTCAGCAAAGAGTAAAATATTTTGTACTGTACAAATTAATGGGAAACCTGTAGAATTTAAAGTAGACACTGGATCTAAGGGCAATGTTATATCAGCAGAAATGTTTGCTAAAGTAAAAGCTAATGAGAAACTTGATTCAGCAAAGTGTGCAAAACTAGTTGCTTATTGGTGGTGAAGGGATTCAAACTGATGACGCAGTAGTTCTTTCAAGCCATTCTGCTGGAAACAGCTATGACTTGCAGTTTTACATAGTCAAAAGACCAGTGCAGTCACTGTTAGGCCTCAAAAACAGTATGAGAATGGGACTATTTCATTTAATAAAGAGGTTCACCATATGAGTAACAACGATAGTTTTACACAGAGTATTTTTAGTGAATATGCTGATATTTTCAAAGATGAGCTCGGTAAACTTACAGTCACATATTCCATGAAGTAAGTCCAGTTGTCAGACCAGCACGAAAGATTCCAGTAACAATGTAGAGTAAAGTAAAATCAGACAAAATGGTGAATTTAGGTGTCCTTATGCCAGTAAAGAACCGACTGAATGGGTATCCTCCATGTCCATAGCTCATAAGAAAACCTCAGATGATATTCGAATATGTATTGATCCACGAAACTTAAACAAAGCACTTAAGCTTCATCATCCAATGTGTACAGTAGAAGAGGTAGCCACTCCCATGCCAAATTCCACTGTTGTCTCAGTCTTAGATGCAAAAAGCTCCTCTTGGCAAATTTCGCTGGATCACAAATCTTCATCATTAACTGCATTCAGTACACCATTTGGTAGATACAGATTTTTAAGAATGCCATTTGGAATCAGTTCTGACAGTGAAGTCTTTCAATGTGCCATGGATCAAATTTTTTCTGGTTATCCATGTGCTGTTATAGTAGATGACATTATTGTTGGAGGCAATTGTGAAGACGAACGTGATAGAAACCTCAGAAAAGTTCTAGACCATGCATGTGAATTAAATCTTAAACTGACTCCTCAGAAATGTAAATTCAAAGTGAAAGAAGTTACTTACGTGGGACATTTGTTTACCAGCTCTGGCTTACAACCAGATCTGTTTAAGCAAACAGTAATTGAGGACATGCCAGTTCCAGAGAATGTCACATCTTTACATTTTCTAAGTATGGTCTATTTAGGAAAGTTCATCCCAGACTCGAGTGAGGTTTCTGCATAATTATGTGAGCTGACAAGCAAAAATGTAAACTGATCCTGGCTGGAACACCACCAAAGAGCATTTGATATTCTGAAGAAGAGAATTGGTGGCCCACCTACACTGAGACATTATGATGTTCACAAACCTGTAATTCTTTCTTGTGATGCTTCAAGTTACGGCCTTGATGCAGTATATCTTCAAGAAAGCATACCAGTTGCCTATGCATTAAGAACTTTAACTCAAACAGAGATGCATTATGCACAAATACAGAAAGAACTTTTGGCAGTAGTGTTTGCATGTTCGAAGTTCAATGATTATATCTATGGCAGACCTATCCAAATAGAGACTGATCACCAACCACTAGTGACAATTTTGAAAAAAACACTGCATACAGCCCAAGCTTGATTGCAACGCATGATGTTAAAATTGCAAAAGTACAATTTCAATATTGTTTACAAAAAGGACAGACGCTTGTACCTTGCTGATGCTTTGTCACGCGCACCCAGACACATGACAGAGCAGCATGAAAATGAAACTTGAAGTCATGGAAGTCAGAAAACTTTCATCATCAAGGCTTGGTGAACTGAGAAATCACACAGCTCCAAACCCAATTCTTCAGAAGCTGAAAAACATTATCAGTCAAGGATTGCCAATATGACAAACCAGTTTACCACTTGACATTCAGCAGTATTTATCGTACAGTGATGAGCTCATCATGATGGAACATGGAATCATCATGAAAGGTCCAAAAGTGGTAATTCCTAAAGCATTACAACAGGAGTATATCAAAATGTTCATCATGGTCACCTAGGTACTGATTCAACCAAAAGAAGGGCAAGGGCCATTGTATTTTGGCCTTCTATGTACAAAGATACAGAGAAGAAAACTCTTGCATGTTCAGTCTGCAACAGCACCAAACTGCAGCAACAAAAAGAACTGCTTCAGCTACACCAAATTCCTCAATTATCATGGTCGATGGTTGCTACAGATATTTTCGAATGGGATGGTCAACATTACTTGGTGTTAGTAGACTCTTAATCATACTGGTTCAAAATTTACCTACTTTCTAACTTGATGTCCAGCAAAGTCATTACAAAATTGAAGAGACATTTTTCTGCCCATGGTAATCTGCACAAAGTCATATCTGACAATGGTGCACAGTTTACTAGTCAGCAGTTCTACAAATTTGCTGAGTCTTGGGACTTTGGTCATATTACCAGTAGTCTTGAGTATCCACAAGCTAATGGTTTAGTTGAATGTGCAATTCGGAGTGAAAAGTACTTGTTGGAGAAATCCAAAAGAGATGGTAGCAATGTTTTCCTTAGCTTACGCAATTGCAGAAACATTCCTTGTGACAACTTGGTTGGTTCACCTGCTCAAAGATTAGTCTCCAGGCAGACATGAACAACTATTCCAATCAGCAAACAATTGTTAGTACCAAACACAAAGAACAAACCCTTTGACCATTGGTACAAGGAGAAGTTGTGAGAATGCAAACATCCAAAGGTCATGACTGTGTAAGAATCGTGAAGGACTTTTGTGAGGAACCAAGATTTTACATCATACAATCTGAAGGAATGGATTACAGAAGGAATCATAGACATGTGTTACCTGTCTCAGAACCAGTGCCACAGAAGATTGTCCGTGCCAGTGACTCTAATTTCCAGAGTGACTTGTCAACTGTTCAAATTCAAAAGGACAGTGTTCTTTCTTCAAACAGCTTTGATGTAAACCCAGATGTTCCAGTATTGGATGAGTCCCCAGTGACGGTCTCTGTTGCTAAACCCAGTCAGAATTTCTAGGCAATTAGATTGGGTAAAATTTGCAAACCCAATCCTAAATACCCAGCGACTTGGACTTGAAATCAGTTACGTTTTGTTGAAATGTTGAAAGAAATAATGTCTAGCTCTTAAATATGCCTTTGTTCTTGTATTTTGCAATGTTGAACAAAATTAAAGAGGGAGGATGTAGATCAGTGTGTATATTGAACCTAGTCAGCCACTCTAGCTAGACAGCATGTGCATACAAGTTACTGAGCATGTGCCAGATTGTGACCTTTCAAGCCATCACTGGCTTGAAAAGCCAAGTATACATCATCCCCATCAATGGTCTCTATGCAAGTGTCTACCTGCAATGGAGTACAGGGTGACTGGGACCACCATATCCTCCCACCAGAATGGGCAAGCCAATCTTCTCCATCCAGCTCTTCCAGTATCCATGTTGCTAGTTGAACTTCAGTCATCTGGTTCATAGTCAGGGCTTTATCCCTCTATGTTACAGAGTTGGGCCTACACTTGGAGGATACCTTTACCGACTGCATATTTTCTTTATGGTGATTCCATGTTTCCATTCATGTTTTGACTCTGTAAACTGCTTCTTGAACTAAATGCTGTACCATATTCTTCAATCTGTAAAGCATTTATATGTTTTGGCATATCCTTGTGTCTGTAAATGTTTTTTCATTTCTTATGTGATTCTATTCACCCAGAATGGGGTCTGCAAAAGGTCCATTGAAATCAGTGCACTATTCCGGTAAATAAATATAAATAAATAAATGGTGACAGAAAGTGAGAAATCTTTGTTGACCAGAATAGTAGTTTGCTAATTTTGACCCTTGTTTTATTAACATGAAACTGAAATCCTAAATGCTGATCAAGCTAGCTATACACCTAAAAGTAGCTTTTAGTCTCTAGATTATCATAACTATTACACAGGATGTAGCAGTCAATCAAGACAGAACTGATATTTTTCTGGGTTCTAAATGTCATAGCTTTGTGTGTGTGTGTGTGTGTGTGTGTGTGTGTGTGTGTGTGTGTGTGTGTGTGTGTGTGTGTGTGTGTGTTAAGTGGCAGGTGTATTTTCATGACACATTTGGAATGTAAGGATAGGTCTTTTTGTACCGGTCTTTTAACTGTGGTGTGAGAAGAGCTGAATATATAGATACCCATATTGTCCACTTATAAAATACTGGCAGTTGTGGAAGTTGAATGAGAAGTCTGTTAACAGACTGAGAAGAGAAGTGGTGGTAAAACAAATCCTTGAACACACCTTTTAGTAAAGGAAGACTGAGTGATATTTGAACCTAACTTTACAGAGATGATTCTATGAGATAAAGAAAACTCTTGAACTACTCAGTGACTTTAGGGCTTATTCCTAAAGCAGTGAGGACTTGAAGTAATAGGATATGATCAACCAGGACCTAAGGCTTTGGTGAGGTTGATGTTGACTAAGCCTATTAGATTTACTTTGTCAGAATTAAGAAGAAAACCATCAGTCATGCTCTATAGTGCTGTCCTGTACCTCGGCCCACCCAGAAGCCACATCCACAGGGTAAACATGTTATGTTTCAGACTATGGGTAGGCAACTGAGTGCTAACTTTTCAAAACATTTTCTGAGGGTTGGCCAATGGAAACAGGCCTAAACTTATCAGTGGAAAAGGGTTTGGGAACTTTTGAGCAGGGGTTATTATGGGTTACTTCCAAAAAAGTGGAATAGCGTTATTAAAGAAGCACAGACCAAGGCTTATAAAGTCCTTGGTGGTTGTTAGCTTAGTATATACCCATGAAACTATAAGAGGAAGCATAGATAATTCTAGTAAAATTTAATAAATTAGAGTTGAGATCTGTCAAACATGGGTAGTGAATCACCCGTTATTTTAAGAGTTTTTCAAATTCTTTTGCTGTTGTTGCAGAAAAAAAGAAAGGGGGGTGAATACAAGTGTTTCTATGGAAGGAGGGGAAGTGTTGACTACGAAGGAAGAGATGATGGGCAAATGGTCAAAATTCAAAGTGAACTTTATTGTCATTCAGATTTCACATAAGAAGGCAAACCAGACAAAACTTTGTTTCTAACAACTCAATGTGCAAAACATCACAAGAAGCATTACAACAGACATTACTACCTTACAGTAAACCATTACAGACATAACAGCCAAAACATTTTACGAATTTTAATTATACATTATTGCACAGAATTCCAACAGTTATCAGTACTGCATAAGAAGGCTAGTTTTACATCAGTTGGTTTATTGCACCAACATATGAGCTAAAATTAGCATTTGAGTTATTGCACAAAAATATGAGTTCTCATCAACATAAATATCTGCTAAATTTGATGGCAATCGTCATGGATGTTGTTAGTAGAGCTGAATAGTCTGATGGCCTGTGGAAAGCAGATCTTACTGAATCTGGTGATTTTACACCATACTGCGATAGCATTTGCCATGTGATAGGAACAAAAACAGTCCACAGGCAGGGTGGGTGAAGTCCCTGACTATTTTAGTGGCTCTGCTGAGACATCAATACAAGTATAGGTCCTGAATAGATGGAAGAGTGGTCTTAAATTTCTCAGCCACTTTCACCACCCTTTGGACAGACTTCAGATCCGAAGCAGAGCAGTTTCTATACCATACCGAAAGACTGTTTGACAAGGTACTTTCTACAGCGCCCCTGCAGAAGGCTGTGAGTACAGGAAGTGGAAGGCTTGTTCTTCTCATTCTTTGCAGAAAATGGAGATGGTGTTGCACCCGCTTGACATTGGAATTTGTGTTTATGGACCATGACATGCCCTCTGTGATATGTACCCCTAAGAACCTGGTGCTTTTTACCCTCTCCACTGTTTCTCTGTGTATTGTGAGCGGTGGGTGCATTCCATGGTTCCTTCTCAAGTCAACAATTATCTCCTTGGTTTTGTTCACATTCAGTGCTAGGCTGTTGCTGTCGCACCACACAATTAGCTGGTTAAGCTCATCCTGGTAGGCTGTTTCATCATCATTTCTGATGAGACCCACAACTGTTGTGTCATCTGCAAACTTAATTATGTGATTCAAATTGTACCTGGCAATGAAATTTATTCAGAAAATCTGTTGGTGAAAGCGAGTTTGTGAGACATTTATTTAATGATGCCTTTTTGAAATCTATCCTGTTATTAGGCTGATTTGTTTTCAAAGGTGCTTGGTATAGTTTTTGAGAGAGGTTTGTTTGAACAGAGATGAACAACCAAACGTCTGCAATGAACGTTTTTAATCAGGGCTTTCGGTTCTTTGTAATTCAGTTTGGGTTTGGATTTGTAGAGTCTAATATGTAATGAAAGTATTTTGCTGTCAGCATTTTGGCTGCCTGTCTGGGATTACTGGTGCCAAAGATAAGCGATTAGTCATCGGATGTCAGCTCTACTTCTTGTGTAGCTACATTTTGGTAAGAATTTTTTGGCTGGACATGGAAAAGCTTTGGCGGGAGTTTCTTAGTTTTTTATATGGCCTACAGCAGATGAAAGTTAATGAAGGGAGAAAGGCTGTCAGTCTGTGAAAAGCGATTTGGGGTGTGTGTAATAATGAGATCAACTATCGAGTGGGTGTTTGTTTCAACCTTTGGCCTTGATGGGTTAGTTGTAAAAGTACTAGGACATTACGGAAATAATTTATTTTAAGTCTGTGGAATGATGGATTAACATGAAGGAAAGAAATATACAATCCTAAACAGCTGTATTTATACTGTATTTTTTGTTTGCATATAATGTATTTTAATGCTGTTTTATATGTTGCTTTTCAAAATAATTATTTTGTGCAAACTGTGAAGTGTGATATATAAAAAACATAAAACAATAAATGAGTCAATAAAGAATTTATTAGTGTTTTGAAACAGCACTGACAGTTTGCTTAACCGTACTTTATTACACGTTGGCACAGATGGCATACTTCAGAAATCTAATGCATCAATTCACTTATGGATTCTTACTTTTGAGTACTGGTCTGCTGCAGCTGACAGTACTATGATTTATATGCAGCCAACCCCATACAGTTTGTGTGGTGGTGTATTCCATAGCACATTCACATACAGACCACCAGGATGCAATGAGTCAATGAGTGAGTGTTAAGACATTTGTTCAGCAACAGTGTGTGTGTATATATATATATATATATATATATATATATATATATATATATATATATATATATATATATATATATATATATATATATATATACATATATATATATATATATATATATATATATATATATATATATATATATATATATATATATGTATTATTATTATTATTTTACATTTGTTTACCTGGAAAGTCCAACTGGACATGGGCCCTTTTTCAGAGGAAGCCCATGGATAAATTCTCCACATAAAACATACATAGTTAATAAAACACTTCAGTACATCTTGTATAACAGTAAAATACATATAGGTGAAAAACAGAATAATAGTATATACAGAAACATTCAGGTACATTTGTTAGAGTGAGAGACTATCAAACAGTATATAAACTTCCAGAGAGAGTCAGCTGGTAAAACCATTCACACATTTTTTTCTAAACACATGGTATTTCTTTACCATCAGTGTTAGAAAAACCTTAGCGTTTTTTACAGAGTTAAAGTCAGCACAGAAGAAGTAGTAGAAACAGCTATGGAAAAGACAGTTTAGTCAGGAGCAGTGCATGGGCATAGCCACTTTTTGGTTAAGTGAGCTTTTAGCATTTTTTGAACTGAGACAAGGCTGTGGTGGATGTTATATTCGGAGGTAGTACATTGCAAATTTTAGCTGTATAGTTTGAGAACAGGGATTCTTCAGCATGATTGTTGGCAGTGGTTATCTTTATTAGGATTTTATTACTAGAGTGCAGCGATCTGGCACTGGCGTATGGCTGTAGTAGTTTTTTCAAGGCTGGTGTATTCTCTGGAAAATAGAAGATTTTCTGTACCATGGTTAGTTGGTTATATAGAAGGAGGTGAGAAAACCAGTTGAGTTGCTTGACTGCTGTACAGTGAGGTGATCTAAAAGGTGAGTTTTTGCAAATCTGGCAATATTGTTATAACATGACCCTAGTTTTGCTAGCTCAGACTTTCTTAGGTTAGTGAATATGGGCAGTGTACAGAGCAGAACAGAGATCAGGTGGGATTGGGCAAAAGTAGATTTTGTGCTTTTTGTAAGATAGTGCTTGCTTCTATATAGACCTAGTTTTTTGTGCACTTTTTTATGGTTTGGGAGATGCAGATATCAAATTTCATGTTATTGTATATTTCAACCCCCAGAAGGTTGGTGTCAGCTGTGGGTAAGATGATGGTGTTTGTTGATATAATGTTGAAAGAGGTGAGGGATACAGTAGTTTTAGTGGGATGGAACAGCATGAGTTTGTTTTTTCTGGGGGGTTCAGAATTAGGTGCGAGTTTGTTATCCATGTTTCAACTGCTAAGAAGGACTCTTGTGTTATTGACTGTAGTTCTTTTACAGTTGGAGCAGCACATATTACTGTAGAATCGTCTGCATACTGAATGACAGAGGCATGTGGGGCTGAGGTATAAAGGTCATTTGTAAATACTGAGAAAAGTAGGGGGTCTAATATGGAGCCTTGGGGAACTCCTAGGGTCACAGGAAGAAGGGGTGATAGGTTTTGTTGCCAATGTACTGCTGGCTGGTGCGCAGTTAGGTAATCGTGGAATCAGGCAATTGTAGGTTGACATAGATTTAACTCAGAGAGGACATTTATAAGTTTGTTGTGTGAGACCATATCAAATGCTTTGGATAACTCAAGGAAGATAGAGGATACAAATTTGTTATTGTTTTTGTGATGGTTGACTGTGTTAGTAAAAGATATTGGAGCACTGGTAGTACTGTGGTATGGTCGAAAGCCGTGCTGAGTACTGGATAGTAACTTGTTTGTATGCAGGTACTCCATGATTTGCAAGCGTACAATTCTCTCTAGAATCTTAGATGGGATAAGATAGCAATTGGTGGGTAGTTAGACAGATCTGTTGAGCTGCCTCCTTTGTGAAGTGGTATAATGGGGGAAGTTTACCAAATGGTAGGGACTTGGTGTTCCAAAATGGATCTGTTGATAACTATGGATACTGGGTAAGCTATTGCCTTGGCAGCTAGTTTTAGAAACTCTGCAGGAAGGTTGTCTGCAGGTAGTGTCATGGGCTTTAATTTCTTATGCAATTTTTTTTTATTGTTACAGTTGAGACACGTTGAAGGGAAAAGTTATTATTGTCTTTCCTTAGAATAGGAGTAGTTGGAGTAGGAGTGGAGGACTGTTTGTTAGAGAGGGATAATATAGTTTCATTAAAGTATTTATTGAATTGGGTAGCAGTATTTTCTGAATTACTATTAGTAGTAGGTGGGGGGGTATGCTGGCTTTGCCAGGTAGGAGTATGTTGTTTATTGCTGACCAAAATCTTTGTTGGTCATTTCTGTGTTTAGTTTGGATGTCAGAGTAGTAGTTTATTTTGCCTTGTTTAATTTGTTTCTTTGCTTTGTTTTTGAGTTCACTGTAGGTTTGCTTTGCAACTTGGGATTTAGTTTTGTGCTACTGTTCCCAGGCTTTGTCTCTTGCTAATAACAGTGACCTAGTTTATTTTTTCAGCCATGGGGCTCTTACACTTATGGTCCTGGGAGCAGCCTGCGTGTTTAAAATAGAAAGGAAAGTTATTGTTAAAGTATTCTACTGCATCTTCTAGTGGAAGAAGTTTAAGTGGTAGTCAATTACAGTGTTTGAGGGTATTTATGTGGTCATTGGGGTTAAGGTGTTTTTTGTTCCTTATATTTTAGTAAACAGTTTGTTTTATTGGGTTAATTTGTTGTCTGAGTAGATAGGTTGGGAGATGGTCACTGAGGGTATCAGGAAGACAGCCAGAGTCAAAGGAGTGGGCTGGTTTATTTGTTAAGATCCAGTCAAGAATGGAATGCATACTGGATGACCTGTCAATCCTAATGGGAGCTTGAATGAGTTGGGTGAAGCCAAAGAGATTGATGTGATTAGTGGGGTTCTATGAATTACAGGTTGACCAGTCAATATTAAGATCTCCCATGATTATTGTTTCATGGGGCAGTGTTTTTGTGGACCAGTTCAATATATTTTCTAATGTAGGGATGTTGCCCCCATGTGGGATATAGATCCCAATTATGTTTATATGTTTTTCTGAGTTGTGGGTAAGCTTGGTAAATATCACTTCAGCATTGTCAAAGTTAGGGGTGTTTTGATCTGAGGCTTCTAGGGTTAGGTGATTTTTAAAGAGAAAGGCTATGCCGCCACCCTGTTTGCCTATTCTGTCAAGAGGTAAGATACTGTACCCTGTAGGGAGAATCTCACTATTGGATATGTTGGGTTTAAGCCAAGTTTCAGTAATTAGAATGATGTCAGGTGAGTACAGAGATAGGCTGGCATGCAGCTCATGAACTTTGTTAGTGATACTTCTAATATTAATGTTCAATATTAAGAGATCAGCTTTGTTTCTAGCGGGATTGCTGTTGATTGTGGTTGGTTGGTATTCTGGAGAGTTGTCCTGTATAGTTGAGTATTTGGTCCAGGATTTGGGTGACTGTCCCCACTAGGAGAAAGTCTGGATGCTGTGTTAACTGAAGTTTTTAAAATTTTAACTATGGTACCTATAATATTTCTGAGAAAGACTGGGGGTGTTAGGGTGAGGGAGTACAGAGTAGTGGGTATGCTTAAGGGTTGTAGTGTTGAAGAGAGGGGAGGATATAATGAAGTTGGCTGGTTTATAAGTTGTTGTGGGTTAAGGGAGGAGGTGGTGTGGCATGAGATAGGTTCTTTTAGGTTGGTGTGCCAAGAGGAGATATGAGCAGCTAATGTTAGGAATATTAGGGTAGTGGCTTGTAAGTATAGTATATTGTTGCAGAGGGGCTGAGGCTGGCTGGGAGCCATTTTTTAATTAGATTACTTGGTGCTTTTTTATTAGGCGTTAAAGTGGGATAAGTGTAGTTTAATGTTGATTGTTTTTATTAGTAAAGGTTATGTAAGGTGGAGTTTCTAATTTAACATTGACTGTACCATAAATGGTAGTATGTGGTAATTAGATGACCTGGGACATGGGAGTGTCTAGTTTAGAATTAATGTAAGGATAGTGGGGGTGTGTGGGAATGGGGGTAAGGTAGGGGAGCGGAGTTAGCCTGAGCATAGTGAGAGCGGATGGAGCGGGCCAAATCACCACAAGTCTGACTAGAGGGAAGAACGAAACAACAAAATAAAAATTATCAGCTATACTGCCGAACCCCAGGTCAGAGTGATAACATAGTATGTTTGGTCTGTTCACCAATTAAGATAGAGTGCTAGCTACAGTAATTGCTAGAGGCTGTACTACAAATTTGATTTGAGAGAGAGGGAAAACAAAATAAAATGTTATGATGTAGGGCTTAGTTTAGCAGATACATAGAACTAATGCGACCGAGTAGTGTGCACACCACTGTAATGCAAGGGAGGCTCTTTAGATGGTTTAGGAAAATTAGTGGGACATACACTGCTGGTGGTTAGCTTTTAGGGTAGGTTTTTCTATTCTCTTTAAAGTGATTTCTCTTGCCATAACCTCATTTTGTTTGTTGGGTGCTGGTGGTCTCAAACGGTCAGCCGGGTTTAGGGGAATGTTCTTGGAGCAGCGAGGAACTGTAAAGAAGAAAGCCAAATAGCGTGTAAGAAGGGAGATGCGAGTTTAAACTTCATAAAAATTAATCATAGTCTATCCAGAGAGAAATATGGTAGCCAGGTAAAGTACAACAGGACTCAAATAAATTGTACATGTTTGCATGTACAGTGGTAAAGAGATACAATGCAAGCATAGGCAACAATATGTTTAACAGATAACAAATAGCCACCATTTATACACTAGCAGTTTCCTAGCATGGATTACCATAAACAGTTAATCATGTCAGCTGATACAGTGGATCACATTACTGAGCAAAGAACTTTATATTAAATGTCAACTGAGTTACATTTAAATATTCACTTTCTTTAAAAATGATAATACATTATACTAATATAAAATTAATTGTCTATACTAATATAAAATGAATTGTCTTTAAAATAGCGACACAGTACATCCACGTTACACTGCTAACAGAGATAATGACCAAGAGATTTGTACTTGGTGCTGATTGCAACTGAATGTTTGAAATATTTGACAAAATCATATATCAACCCTAACTCTTCCCCTTACTCCATTAACTCTAACTCCACTCCCACTCCTTTTAAACCACTTCTTACACTTTAAACTTACATTTTATCTTACTTTACCTTAAAAAACCCAGACTGAAACTTACAA